>NW_027315779.1:13478972-13643972 GCF_026437365.1 Eucyclogobius newberryi
AAGGGCGACAGTGAAAAAGAGAAGCAGAATAAACAGTTCACAGCAAATTAGCAATTGGACAAACGTCCCAGAGAAACGTCCCCCTGTACTTAGACCCTCGATCTGTAGAAAAAAACATGAAACCCTGTGGGAGAAACCTGGAGGAGAGCCACAGTGAAGGGGAGATCCTGCTCCACAGACAGAAGGAGAGATCCTGCTCCACAGACAGAAGGAGAGATCCTGTTCCACAGACAGAAGGAGAGATCCTGCTCCACCGACAGAAGGAGAGATCCTGCTCCACAGACAGAAGGAGAGATCCTGCTCCACAGACAGAAGGAGAGATCCTGCTCCACAGACAGAAGGAGAGATCCTGCTCCACAGACAGAAGGGGAGATCCTGCTCCACAGACAGAAGGAGAGATCCTGCTCCACAGACAGAAGGGGAGATCCTGTTCCACAGACAGAAGGGGAGATCCTGCTCCACAGACAGAAGGAGAGATCCTGCTCCACAGACAGAAGGAGAGATCCTGCTCCACAGACAGAAGGGGAGATCCTGCTCCACAGACAGAAGGGGAGATCCTGCTCCACAGACAGAAGGAGAGATCCTGCTCCTACAGACAGAAGGAGACATCCTGCTCCTACAGACAGAAGGAGAGATCCTGCTCCACAGACAGAAGGGGAGATCCTGTTCCACAGACAGAAGGAGAGATCCTGCTCCTACAGACAGAAGGAGAGATCCTGTTCCACAGACAGAAGGAGAGATCCTGCTTCTACAGACAGAAGGAGAGATCCTGCTCCACAGACAGAAGGAGAGATCCTGCTCCACAGACAGAAGGAGAGATCCTGCTCCACAGACAGAAGGAGAGATCCTGCTCCACAGACAGAAGGAGAGATCCTGCTCCACAGACAGAAGGAGAGCTGGGTTAGTATGAAATAACCGTTTTCCTCAGGTCTGTTCGTAATCGTCCTGTTTTACCTGTTCAAGACACAAATGTTGCACAAAATTTGAGGATCTCTGATGACGATCCGCTCAACAAACCAGTTTCTGCATTTTCATCACAGAAACCACCTCCACAAGCTTGGAACAGCCTCTCTTTGCACTCCTCAATGTCACCGGCTCGATAAATGGAGCAGGTTCTATGGGCCCCAAAGCAATCTGAGGGCCCCTAACAGCACCACCCATGTATTTTTCATTCTTCTGTGTCTTTTCGTTTAAACGTGCCCATGAAAACAGCAGGGGACATGCTCGTGACGCTAAATGACACTCCAGCTGTGTTTTTGATGTTCTGACCGGGTTGAAAGCTCAAAAGATTCAAATTCAGCGTCATATGTGTCCTTTAACACCCCAAAAACAATCAAATTTCTTCCTCCAAATCTTGTTTCGCGATGAACAAGGACATCTCCGCGGGCTTTTGATCCTTCTGTTTCATCGACACCCAATCCTGGTGACTACCGGGAAACACAGCAACGCGTTGGAGAACTGTTACCTCACTTTATGTCATAATGGGCCAATGAAATGTGACGCAACTCGCAGCTCAAACTACGGTTAGAGCGACTTCCCATATCGTTCTTTATCAGCCGCAGTTAACTCACAATGGCTCGCGCCTGTCTTCATCTGTCATTCCTCCGACGGGGGGGGGGGGGAGGAATGCCCCGACTTCCTTCAGTCCAAATATGGCCTTGTTCCTGTCGTATTAACAGGGCCTTGAGCAATGGGCCCCGGGTTATGGAGCGATAAGAAGATGAAGTTTTCTGATATAGAATTACTTGGAGATAACACAAGAGAGCAGAGAATCATTCACCACACGCTGTTGGCACAATAAAAGTGATGTCGAGACTGCGATTGCTACGGCTACCACTGCCGCTACGCTGAATAGACACACGCTAACAGTGTAGCGCTAAGAGTTTATGGGTTGAATTAGGGCTGCGTGCAAAGGCAACGAGATGTATTGTTCAATCGCCATTTTTGAACCAATAAATATGGCTTTCAATATGTCGAATTTATGTGGCAGACTTTTGATCAGTGTTATTCAAAGGACTTTTGGCCTATGACGATGACTCAAGCTAAAGTAAGAGTGATTTGTTCATATTCTCGAGTCAACAGTGCATTTAAACAGCTCTTTGTGTCCAAAGACCTGTCGCTGTTGTTTTTCTGACTCTTATACTTTACTTATCTTGTGATCTCTCTGGCTATATCATTTATTTTAGGAAGTGTCTACAGAGCCGCGGCGCGTGGCTGAAACTGCCATGTTATTTTGTGCCGCGGCTCCTGAAACTGCTGCGCTATTTGACTGCTCCGTTTTAGACCACGCCGGGTTAAGGTTAGGATTAAGGTTAGGGTCAGGGTCAGGGTTCGGGTCAGGGTTAGGGTTAGCCATGAGGCTATATGGCAGTGCCGCGGTTCCTGAAACTGCTGGGCCATTTGACCGCGGCTCTGCAGCCAAGGCCTTCATTTTATTTATTTTGTTTATTTTATTTATTTTATTTATTTTATTTATTTTATTTATTTTATTTATTTTATTTATTTTATTTATTTTATTTATTTTATTTATTTATTTACTTTTATTTACTTTTAAAAATGTATTTACTTATTTATTTATTTTTACTGTTTAAATTTTTTTAATGTATTCATCTATTTTTTAATGCTTAAGATAAATAAGGAATTGATAGGAATTGCTACGGTCCACCATCAAAAGCATTACATTTAACACTTCTTCTACTCTTCAAACAAGTCCTTCAAAACGTATAGTCGATGTTTTCATGTGCTACTTTTACATTTAATTATTTTTCTTCCTGTCTCTAATCAGCATGTCTTTTGCATTTCTTGCGCTTTGGAAACAACGCGCTAGCTTTTTGCTAATAATGATGACGTGTAGTAAATCATTAAAAATCATTTCATACATAGCGTTTACTACACCACCATGACTGCGAGTTAGTCCTATTACAGCCATGACGAAATAATGCAATCATGCAAATATTAATTGCTAATTAAGAGACAGCTTTATGCATTTATTAGCGCCATAACGTGTGCTTCCTGTCTAAGTGAACTCCTCTGTTTTCTTATCGGAGCAGACTCGTCATCAGACAACTTTTATAGGACTTTTCTCAGCGACATGCATGCGCTTTCCTCCTGTCCGGGTCGAAGGTCAGCTCTGCGGAGAGGCGTCCCCGCTCTATTATGGATAATATTGTGTCTTTCAAATCTCTGAACGCGTGTCATTATTCTGCACGCAGTTTAACCATGGTGGTAAAGTTGCCCGTGATCTGAACGTCACCGCGCGCTCAGAGGAACCTCGTAAACTGGTTTGGATGAAGTAACGCCGGAAAACACAGTCACACACGAGAAGCGGCGTGGGCGTCACTCAGTGCTTCAGAGGGATGAGAAACCAGCGTCATTGCCGTGGCAATAAACAACCTCAAAGCAAAAGGCGATGCTAAAGCGTGCTGCTAAAGCGTGCTGCTAAACAGGTCGCTGGACGCACATGGATAGACACGACAGAAGTGTTTGAAGATTGTTGTAAAAAGCTCAAGAAAAGTTCAAGAAAGTTCAAGAAAGCCACGTTTCGACTGGCTCCAGAAGCCACCCAAACTTAACACATGTTTATGATGAATAAAATCTGAATGACACTTTTTTAATCGATCCCAGCAATTCAGATTTTTTTTTAGTAATTCCAACTTTGTGTGTGTGAAAAAATTAAAACAGTAAAAAAAAAGTAAATTGATTTTTTAAAATTAAATTAAAAAAAAAATAAAAAAGTTGAGTAAAAAAATAATTTAAAATAATTTAAAAAAAATAAAAAATAACTAAAGCTAGCGTGCACAGGAAAAGTTTTGCCTCATTTCTTTGACTTCTCTGCAAAGCCTCGACGCAGCGTTTGAACCTCTCTTTATGTCACGCTTTGGATCATGTCAGACGCATTATGACCTGGAAATATTGTATTGTGGCTCTCGACAAAGCGAGTGCCGTGCGGTGATAAATAGGAAACGGCTGTTTGCTAACGTGCTTTGCTAACTTTGCGTTGCTAAGGCTCGACATATAAATTAGCATCTGTGGAAACACAGAGCTTTAGCACGAGATCAAGTCAGAGTTTGGAGACGAATGATTCTTTTGTGTCTTTCTTTGCTTTTTGCCTCTTGTTTTGTCTGCGTTCTCTCTTGTCCAATCACCTGGTGGCGCTGTGGAGCCATTTTGCAGAGTTCTGAACAAACAAACGCCTGATCCGGAGACATTTCTTTGTTTTCATGTTCCTCTTTTTCTAATTGTTTGTTCATGTTTTAGTCGATGATGTGCCACGACTGAGATGGAGCAAACATCACCGGGTCAGAGGTCGACAAACATCGTCGCTCGATGAACGAGGCAATTACATGTACAAAAACATGGGACTATGAAGCGGGACGAGGGGGCCTTTTCTACTCTCACACACCTGGAATACTGTCCTGGAGACGGCGGACTGCAGATGGCGCTGTTCTCCCGCCGCTAAACCACGAGACGCACCACAGCAAAGTCGCGTGAGGCTCTGAGAGGAAACTGAGAGTGAAAAGAACGGTCAGGAATGGAAAACAAACACACCCTGAGTACGTGAACCGCGGCGGCAGCTAGTATTTTTCCTACAGCGCCGTGTCCATAACTTTATCCTTCTACTGTTGGCGGCGTCTCCGAGTTCAGCTAAACTTAAACTTGACCTTTGAAGCTGCTAAACTCGTCGCAATAATTGGTTTGCTCGGATCAATGCTTGAGCCAACGCCAAACATTGAGTCATTCTCTACAAGTACGTTCACCACCTTAAGTCAACACGCCCCTGTCGACCAATCGGGAGCCTCCATCAGGGACACGCCCACAATCTTTCACTGAAAAGTTGACTCCGATTTTTCATTCTTACGACATTCAAAATAGTCCTTGAGTTTAGTTTTTTTCTCTCTCTTGCAAGCGTCTTGACTCTTCCTTTTATCGTTTAAAGATACACCGTGTAACTTTTCTATGGGGGGGTTTGCTGTGCGGCCCCCCGACAGTCCCGCCTCCCCTCGAGTCAAAGTGTCACAAATGTTCAACTGAAGAACATATTGGTTTCTTTTAAAAGGCTTGTAAAAAATGTCTGTTCACGTCATTCATCTGAAAACTTTCCACGTTGTATGAACTGTAACTTGGCCTGTTGACATCATCTGCTTGTCTCCATGGCGATAGATACGCTACATGGTACACCTTTAAACTAGTTATCCTCAGAATAGTTTCCAGCGCTCAAAAAGCCTTAGGCACATTGTTCAAGCCGCGTGCACTGTTTTTTCAAGCTCTCATCACAAAAAGAAACAGCGGCGGTCTGAAGTGTGAAGTGTTCATGAACTTTGGGGGGAAAGAGCCTCCTTCCCCGGCTTTAAACCTGAAGGAAGCAGCTGAACACTTACACTGTCAACATTGCTCAACATTAACACAGTTCTAATCAGCTAAGAGCTGTAACAATATTGACTTTTTCACCACAGCATTAGATCTAATCTAAGTCCAACACAAGGTTTGACTCACCTTTTTGAGTCGGAACCAACTTGTGTCAAGCGTAAACGTCGCTTACAACAGCAACACAAAGTACAGAGACAACATACATCTAATGTGCTGTTGACATTACTGCTTATACCAGCGGCGAGCTGTGACTTTCACGCACGAGCAAACAGACTGTGTTCATTCATATTTAGTGGTTCAAAATGCAAGAGTGGATTTCCAGCCCGTGTCTCCCGCATGAAACACTTCCTCACTGAGATAATCTCACATAATATGTCTCTAAATGGATAAATAAAGACTTCATCGACCAATTCATGACACAAATTAGAGTTCGATGTTGTTAAATGTCTGTGTTTCTAACTAACGTCTGATCTTTATGAACGTGAACAGAGCCTGAGCTACAGCTTCTCTCCTCTGCACATGCTCAGTTAGTGCTTCTCTCCTCTGCACATGCTCAGTTAGGGCTTCTCTTCTCCTCTGCACATGCTCAGTTAAGGCTTCTCTTCTCCTCTGCACATGCTCAGTCAGGGCTTCTCTTCTCCTCTGCACATGCTCAGTTAGAGCTTCTCTTCTCCTCTGCACATGCTCAGTTAAGGCTTCTCTTCTCCTCTGCACATGCTCAGTTAGGGCTTCTCTTCTCCTCTGCACATGCTCAGTTAAAGCTTCACTTCTCCTCTGCACATGCTCAGTTAGGGCTTCTCTTCTCCTCTGCACATGCTCAGTTAGGGCTTCTCTTCTGCTCTGCACATGCTCAGTTAGGGCTTCTCTTCTCCTCTGCACATGCTCAGTTAGGGCTTCTCTTCTCTGCACATGCTCAGTAGGGCTTCTCTTCTCTGCACATGCTCAGTTAAGGCTTCTCTTCTCCTCTGCACATGCTCAGTCAGGGCTTCTCTTCTCCTCTGCACATGCTCAGTTAGAGCTTCTCTTCTCCTCTGCACATGCTCAGTTAAGGCTTCTCTTCTCCTCTGCACATGCTCAGTTAAGGCTTCTCTTCTCCTCTGCACATGCTCAGTTAGGGCTTCTCTTCTCTGCACATGCTCAGTCAGGGCTTCTCTTCTCCTCTGCACATGCTCAGTTAGAGCTTCTCTTCTCCTCTGCACATGCTCAGTTAAGGCTTCTCTTCTCCTCTGCACATGCTCAGTTAAGGCTTCTCTTCTCCTCTGCACATGCTCAGTTAGGGCTTCTCTTCTCTGCACATGCTCAGTAGGGCTTCTCTTCTCTGCACATGCTCAGTTAAGGCTTCTCTTCTCCTCTGCACATGCTCAGTCAGGGCTTCTCTTCTCCTCTGCACATGCTCAGTTGGGGCTTCTCTTCTCCTCTGCACATGCTCAGTTAAGGCTTCTCTTCTCCTCTGCACATGCTCAGTTGGGGCTTCTCTTCTCCTCTGCACATGCTCAGTTGGGGCTTCTCTTCTCCTCTGCACATGCTGAGTCACAGGTTTCTTCAGGTGGTTTGAGTTTGTCCTCAGAGCACATGTGCAGAGCTATAAAGCAAGCTGCTGTTTGCTCTGGTTCTAAAGCTCATGTTTGAGATTTGGGTCTTCTTTGGGCATCTGTTGCTCTTATGATACGTTCGACAGTAAAGCCCTAAACGTTGAGTCAAAGAACTCAAATTTGAAAGATAAACGGACAAACGTGTGGCTTTCTGTCTCCACAGCAGGTGACGTGAGGTGCGGAAAGCGGGCATTTTGGAGTTCCCGAGTGCTTTTCCCGACTCATGAGCACAGCATGAGGTCTGAATGTAAGGCACTTCATTGACCATCCTTGACCCGTCCTTGACCCGTCCTTGACCCGTCCTTGACCCGTCCTTGACCCGTCCTTGGATGCTGCTGGCGTCGATCCGGAGCTGGAGCAGGTTGACGCATCTCCAGATCTCGTGGTTTGGTCGGGGCTACCTTAACTGCAGGATCGAACCGGGGACTTTTCTGCTTTGCCACCGCACTTGTGCATTGGAGCATTTTCCAATTCGCCGACACAAGTTGAAAAGCGTCGTGCAGAATGTTTGAAGTGGCCTGGACTCTAAACCGGAGCCGCCCCCTCTGGTCTGGGACGGATAACATCTCACTGTCTCTGGCACAAAGTCTTTTTACTGCCACTAAAACTTGGCTCGAGCTGCTGTTTAATGGACACTTCACTTTGACCTCACTTTGACCTCACTTTGACCTCACTCTGACCTCACTCTGACCTCACTCTGACCTCACTCTGACCTCACTCTGACCTCCGCAAGACTCCAACCAAAAGGCATTTTTATTTGACGTCTGGGATGTAGTTACTTCCTGTGTTTGTTTCTTTCACTCTTTCTGACAGAAGCGTTGCAGACCATCTGTGCCAAAGACGATGTCACTGACAATGTTCGGATCAAATGGCTTTCGAGTTAACGTTTTACATTTTAATTGCATTTACTTTTAGGAGGCTTTTTCCCCCGTTAAAAAAGGGACTAACGATGAAACTTGGCATTTCTAATCTTTTCTTTTTTTCTCCATTTCACTGATTTAAGATGATATAAAATAGCATTAAATGGAATGGAAAGGAGTAGAAAGAGGTATTAAACTTTCCCCCTTTTCAAGTTACTTCCAATTTCTTTTACATTTTCTTTCACCACTTTCACCCTCTCTAGACTCTTCCACATTATGACGACTTTGATTGAAATACTTTGTTCCATTCTTAGCTCAAATCAGCAGCGTCGCTTCTCAAATAAATACACGTTTTCTCTGCGTCGCCAGTGGGTGTTTGTGTGGCGTTCTGAGCAGGAAGCGCCCGTTTCCCATCGGCTCCAGTGAAACTCGATCACTTTTGTGTCGACAAAACCTGATCCGCAAAAGTGTTTCTGCGAATGACCTCAACGTCGCCACAAGAAAGCGTGTCCCGGTCTGACTCCAGCACAACCGCGTCACAACGAACACAAACCGGACACAAACCGGACACAAACCGGACACAAACCGGACACAAACCGGACACAAACCGGACACAAACCGAACACAAACCAAACACAAACCCGACACAAACCGAACACAAACCAGGCGACGTTTTGGCGACAACGTTCCCTCTGAACAATACGAGCTGCGCAAACGGCAAAATGTGTCTTTTTTTGCCCCAGTTTTGTCTGTGGAGGTTTCGTTTTTCACAAATGAACTCCTGCAGGCTGTACTTATGTGTGTCTGTGCGCGTTTGTTTCTATACGGTGTGTGTCTGCTCGTTTGTGTGTCTGTGAGCGTTTGTTTCTATACGGTGTGTGTCTGCTCGTTTGTGTGTCTGTGCGCGTTTGTTTCTATACGGTGTGTGTCTGCTCGTTTGTGTGTCTGTGTGCGTTTGTTTCTATACGGTGTGTGTCTGCTCGTTTGTGTGTCTGTGTGCGTTTGTTTCTATACGGTGTGTGTCCGCTCGTTTGTGTGTCTGTGTGCGTTTGTTTCTATACGGTGTGTGTCCGCTCGTTTGTGTGTCTGTGTGCGTTTGTTTCTATACGGTGTGTGTCCGCTCGTTTGTGTGTCTGTGTGCGTTTGTTTCTATACGGTGTGTGTCCGCTCGTTTGTGTGTCTGTGTGCGTTTGTTTCTATACGGTGTGTGTCCGCTCGTTTGTGTGTCTGTGTGCGTTTGTTTCTATACGGTGTGTGTCCGCTCGTTTGTGTGTCTGTTGATGATTGATGTACGTTTACTCATTTTTATGGAAAATCCTGGCTTGTTTTTTTGTATTCCCTGTTTTCTACACACGAAAAATAGCCTTTTTGCTAATTCTGGCAAATTTATACATAGAGCTAACGTGGCTAACTCGTTTGCTAAAAGTGGAGGAGAGATACGGGGAGAGAACGGGGAGATAAAGGACACTTCAACTCACCTCACAACAGGCTTTTAGATAGGATTTGAAAACACCCCGTCCAATTAATTTTGTGTGGGGGCCAACTAGGCGAAAAAACAAGTAGCTTTGGCATTCTCCGAACCACGGCTCGGCAGCCAATCGGAGCCAAGCACGCAAATTTCGTCGACCAATCAGCGCGCAGCATGCACATTTTCACTTGTAAACAGTAAACTGTAATGGCGGACTATTGTCAAATGCTTCCCAGCCCGATTTAATGATAATGTTCCCTATTTTTCTGAGATTTATTAATAAAATGGCTGTCCACATTTTAAAATACCCCGTCCAAAATCTAAAAGCCTGAATGAGAGATAAAGGACACTTCAACTCGCCTCAAAACGATTACTTTCCATAACACTTGGAATCAGAAAGATCCCAAAGTCTGTGTCAGCGATAAATGTGAGCGCCGCTGCAGTTTTTCATTGTTTGTCTCGTTTTCGACTTTTTTTTCCACTCGTGACAAACTAATAATGACGCACAGTTGTCGACATTTACATTCAAAGAGTTCCAAACACGTTCTAGAGCGCTCGTAGTTTGATCTTAGCGTTGTTTTACGAGACTTTCCCTGTGCTTCAACTGATGGACCAAAAGGGGCTGTGACATTTGCAAAAGTCTCTATGATCTGACCAAATGTGTGAGACTCAAAGTGCACCGACTGGAAAAATACGAGTGACATTGTGCCTTTTCCATTTTCGCTTTGGTCCACGTCACACCTTTCTTCTCCCAATACAACTATTACTCAACTATTGAAAATGTTGGTCGACTACAAAGCCATCGACCGATTGATTGACTAAACAACATAGTGCTTCCTGTAAAGCGGTTACTCCAGCTTTAGCCACGTCTCGCAGCCGCACAAAAGCTGCAATTATTAAACTTCTTTTCGTGAACTGCTGAGATCGGCCTCACGATTCAAATGCACGATTCGGTTACGATTTACATTTATTCATGGAGCGTAAAACACTTTGGTTTGCATGACACCGGCTGCCCACGGCAACGCAGGCCACCGTTAAAGCTGGACTATTTTTCATCCTTTGCAACACGATGTTTCTGTCCACGAGCACGACTTCTGTTCAGCTCCTTCAGACGCAAAAGGCTTTCATCCCCAAGCCGCTCTCCAAAAAAAGAAAGCGTTTAGCGCCTGTCCAAGATCCAAGACGTTACGGAGTGAATCAGTCGAAACGTGGTTTTGCAGAACAGATCGTGCTCCTGTTCGCCGACCGTCGCCGCTCTTTGCGTTGCGTTTGCTCGGAACAACAGCTCGATACCTTTGCATCCTGGCGCTTCACAAAAATGACATGTTAAATGCTGTGGTTTGCTTATCTAATCCGCGCCAGCCCCGCCCACATTCTGTTCAAATACGGAAGGGTCTGGAACCCGAGTCAGAGCCAATGAAGTCGTCGGACCATAATCGCCCAATCCAATCCCAGGCGGATGTTTTAACGCTTCTCACTGAAAAGACGGAAGTTGCCCTTCGCCCCCCGTTCCAAAACATTCAAGATGGCGGACCCGGCTCGTGACCCGGCTCGTGACCCGGCTCGTGACCAAGTGTTTACTTCTGCTCTCGCTTCGGTTTTGAACAATCAGGAAAGTCCGCTCTACTCGCTGTGATGAACGTGCGTCAGATGCGGTTATGTGAAGGGCGTCATCGCGATTCAGGAGACGTTTTCTGCGTTCGGGGATGGATTACGCTAAACACACCTTGTTGACATGGTCTACGTAATATCCGGCTAAGCGTGTCGCGTTTTTTGCGTCATTACTGGGTTTATGTGATTCTGTCTCTGCTCTCTAAACTCCATCCTAGAAATTGAAATCCTGCAGTCGAGCCTCAGACGTAAAGCAGGACTAAAGCAGGACTAAAGCAGGTCTAAAGCAGGTCTAAAGCAGGACTAAAGCAGGTCTAAAGCAGGACTAAAGCAGGACTAAAGCAGGTCTAAAGCAGGACTAAAGCAGGACTAAAGCAGGTCTAAAGCAGGTCTAAAGCAGGACTAAAGCAGGTCTAAAGCAGGTCTAAAGCAGGACTAAAGCAGGTCTAAAGCAGGTCTAAAGCAGGACTAAAGCAGGACTAAAGCAGGTCTAAAGCAGGTCTAAAGCAGGACTAAAGCAGGACTAAAGCAGGACTAAAGCAGGTCTAAAGCAGGTCTAAAGCAGGTCTAAAGCAGGACTAAAGCAGGGCTAAAGCAGGTCTAAAGCAGGACTAAAGCAGGTCTAAAGCAGGTCTAAAGCAGGACTAAAGCAGGTCTAAAGCAGGTCTAAAGCAGGACTAAAGCAGGTCTAAAGCAGGTCTAAAGCAGGTCTAAAGCAGGACTAAAGCAGGTCTAAAGAAGAAATTGAAATCCTGCGGTCGAGCCTCAGACCCTCGCGGTTTTGTTAAGGAGTCTGTCAAAACGTGTTGGGAACGGCTGGTCAGACAAGAGCTCGATACCTCTGCGTCCTGGCGCTTTTCACAAAACGACGCATTAAATGCCCTGGTTTGCTGTATGTCGCTCTTCCATATTGTCCCCTGGCTCCGCTCCAGGCTTGTGTTTGCCGCTGCAGGCGTCAGAACGATCCGAACAGTGTGTCCTCAGAGACAGCCGCAGAAACAACAGCTTATAACCACATAAGTCTGTGCGCCGCCTGTGCAAACTGAACACCGAGTCCCACAGACCGGTTTCCTGCACCACAAGGAATTCCTGACAAATTGTGTGACTTATTGCAGTGGATACGCCGCTCCGATCGGGACAGGGAGGGCACCTGGCATAAAAAACATCGGGGCGACGTTTAGCTAGAACGTCATGTGCTCAGATTGAAGTGAAGATTGTCGACTCGCGACCGCACAACAATCAAATCTTTCATTCTCTTTCGTTCGCCTGATCTACGTGATGACCTACCTCTCTGAAGAAGCTCTAGCAACTCACAGCAAAAGGGTCCCGCATCGAATGACACGTATTATGCAAGGTGGACTTTTTTTAAAAACGTTTTAATAGTCACGTCCCGTCCCCCCGATCGTCAGGCGGGTTTGTGTCCGAGCAAACGCGGCGACTTACGACGGGGAAAAAGGAAACGCAAAAAGAAACTGCGTCGGTTTAGATTTTGAGTGAACGTGCGGCGCATTTAAAGACCTTTTCATCTGAACGTTGGAGACATGTCTTCTGCATTCGGGAGACGCGTGCTACGGGTTAGCGTCTGAGGTCGGACCGTCCCAAGTTAAGGTTTTTGTGGCGCCCCTTATGGTCCGAGTCCAGACCCATCTGCATTTGGACAGAAGGGTGTGGCCGGACAGGCAGTCAAACCATTAAACAGTCTGCAGAACAACAGAGCAGAAAGGTGCTAACGCTAATGAGAGAGCTAGCGTTAGAGTTAGCTTAGAAAGTGAGAAGAATGAAGTTACAAAACTGAGATACCCATAAAACATGCTTTTCCTTTTTATTATGAATTGCTTATTTTATGGCACATGTCGGTGTAATACCTCATTCATCCAGGAGTGTTCCATTGTATTTTATTTTATGGTAACAAATTTTAACTTTATGGGGAGTATTTGAGTAAAAATACATTGGCATTTCTAATTTCTGTGTTTTTTGGGACAAAACTAGACCAGCCAAAGATTGAACCCATTATGTCCAGAAAAATATCTTTAATGCTTTATCGTGCTCGTCTTTTAAATGTATTATCCTGCTCTTTCTGGTCTAAAGCAGGACTAAAGCAGGACTAAAGCAGGACTAAAGCAGGACTAAAGCAGGTCTAAAGCAGGTCTAAAGCAGGACTAAAGCAGGACTAAAGCAGGACTAAAGCAGGTCTAAAGCAGGTCTAAAGCAGGACTAAAGCAGGTCTAGAGCGGGTCTAAAGCAGGACTAAAGCAGGTCTAGAGCAGGTCTAAAGCAGGACTAAAGCAGGACTAAAGCAGGACTAAAGCAGGACTAAAGCAGGACTAAAGCAGGACTAAAGCAGGTCTAGAGCAGGTCTAAAGCAGGACTAAAGCAGGACTAAAGCAGGTCTAAAGCAGGTCTAAAGCAGGACTAAAGCAGGACTAGAGCAGATCTAGAGCAGGTCTAAAGCAGGTCTAAAGCAGGTCTAAAGCAGGACTAAAGCAGGACTAAAGCAGGTCTAGAGCAGGACTAAAGCAGGTCTAGAGCAGGTCTAAAGCAGGACTAAAGCAGGACTAAAGCAGGTCTAGAGCAGGTCTAAAGCAGGACTAAAGCAGGACTAAAGCATGTCTAAAGCAGGTCTAAAGCAGGACTAAAGCAGGACTAAAGCAGGACTAAAGCAGGACTAAAGCAGGTCTAAAGCATGTCTAAAGCAGGACTAAAGCAGGACTAAAGCAGGACTAAAGCAGGTCTAAAGCAGGTCTAAAGCAGGACTAAAGCGGGTCTAAAGCAGGACTAAAGCAGGTCTAGAGCAGGTCTAAAGCAGGTCTAAAGCAGGACTAAAGCAGGACTAAAGCATGTCTAAAGCAGGTCTAAAGCAGGACTAAAGCAGGACTAAAGCAGGACTAAAGCAGGACTAAAGCAGGACTAAAGCAGGTCCAGAGCAGGTCTAAAGCAGGACTAAAGCAGGACTAAAGCAGGTCTAAAGCAGGTCTAAAGCAGGACTAAAGCAGGACTAAAGCAGGTCTAGAGCAGGTCTAAAGCAGGTCTAAAGCAGGACTAAAGCAGGACTAAAGCATGTCTAAAGCAGGTCTAAAGCAGGTCTAGAGCAGGACTAAAGCAGGTCTAGAGCAGGTCTAAAGCAGGACTAAAGCAGGACTAAAGCAGGACTAAAGCAGGTCTAGAGCAGGTCTAAAGCAGGACTAAAGCAGGACTAAAGCAGGTCTAGAGCAGGTCTAAAGCAGGTCTAAAGCAGGTCTAAAGCAGGACTAAAGCAGGTGTAAAGCAGGACTAAAGCAGGTCTAAAGCATGTCTAAAGCAGGTCTAAAGCAGGACTAAAGCAGGACTAAAGCAGGACTAAAGCAGGACTAAAGCAGGTCTAGAGCAGGTCTAAAGCAGGACTAAAGCAGGACTAAAGCAGGTCTAAAGCAGGACTAAAGCAGGACTAAAGCATGTCTAAAGCAGGTCTAAAGCAGGTCTAATGCAAGTCTAAAGCAGGTCTAAAGCAGGACTAAAGCAGGACTAAAGCAGGACTAAAGCGGGTCTAAAGCAGGACTAAAGCAGGACTAAAGCAGGTCTAAAGCAGGACTAAAGCAGGTCTAAAGCAGGACTAAAGCAGGTCTAAAGCAGGACTAAAGTAGGACTAAAGCAGGTCTAAAGCAGGTCTAAAGCAGGACTAAAGCAGGTCTAAAGCAGGACTAAAGTAGGACTAAAGCAGGTCTAAAGCAGGTCTAAAGCGGGTCTAAAGCATGTCTACAGCAGGTCTAAAGCAGGACTAAAGCAGGACTAAAGCAGGTCTAAAGCAGGACTAAAGCAGGTCTAAAGCAGGACTAAAGCAGGTCTAAAGCAGGACTAAAGCAGGTCTAAAGCAGGACTAAAGTAGGACTAAAGCAGGTCTAAAGCAGGTCTAAAGCGGGTCTAAAGCATGTCTACAGCAGGTCTAAAGCAGGACTAAAGCAGGACTAAAGCAGGTCTAAAGCAGATCTACAGCAGGTCTAAAGCAGGACTAAAGCAGGACTAAAGCAGGACTAAAGCAGGTCTAAAGCAGGTCTAAAGCAGGACTAAAGCAGGACTAAAGCAGGTCTAAAGCAGGTCAGGAGCAGGATTATAGCAGGTCTAAAGCAGGACTAAAGCAGCTGTTATAAAAGCGATTAATATTTCTTTGGTGGAGACTCGGGGCGTACAATCAGCAGAATTAGAATAACGCTTTACAAAAACAACATTTCTCGGCTAAGGGCCAGACATCTCTAAACCTGCACATATTGTTTGTCACATGTCGTCAGCTCGTTAATGGTTGAGAAGGAAAGTGGTGATTAGCGTGTTCGTGTAACTGTCTGTGCTCTGGGTGCGTCTCCAAACATGTCATTATCTTTAACAGGTTAAACACAGAAGACGTCTGAGTGACACGACTCTGATCAGGACGAGCACGTTCCAATCAAACATGACGACAGGTGCAAACAGGTGAGTGAAAGCTGCAGGCTGTGGAGTGTGTCTGGAGAAATGGTATTGTTTCATCCGGAATGTTCCACAATGTGTCATTAAACTTTCCTGAGATCACCGAGGACTCGTTTGACACGCCTCCTTTAATGGCGTCTGCTACGTAAATGAAATATAACTCGTGCCTAAATTACACTTTCTAATCCTGAAGTCGAACTCAGCAAATCAAAAAAAGACGGTTTGTGTGTGTGAGGGGCGTGGCAAAAAGCTAGCATGAATGGGAACAGTTTGGACTCATTTCTTTGACTTCTCTGCATGTGAGGGAGCATGGCTAAAGCTAGCGTGCACAGGAACGGTTTCGCCTCATTTCTTTGACTTCTCTGCATGTGAGGGACGTGGCTAAAGCTAGCGTGAACGGGAACAGTTTTGCCTCATTTCTTTGACTTCTCTGCATGTGAGGGGGGCGTGGCTAAAGCTAGCGTGCACAGGAACAGTTTTGCCTCATGTCTTTGACTTCTCTGCATGTGAGGGGGGGCGTGGCTAAAGCTAGCGTGAACGGGAACAGTTTTGCCTAATTTCTTTGACTTCTCTGCATGTGAGGGGGGCGTGGCTAAAGCTAGCGTGAACGGGAACAGTTTTGCCTCATTTCTTTGACTTCTCTGCATGTGAGGGGGGCGTGGCTAAAGCTAGCGTGAACGGGAACAGTTTTGCCTCATTTCTTTAGCTTCTCTCAAAGCCTCGACGCCGCATTTGAACCTCTCTTTATGTCACGCTTTGGCTTTGGATCATGTCAGGCGCATTATGACCTGGAAATATCAGATTCTGGCGCTTGACAAAGCAAGTGTCGCGCTGCGATAAACAGGAAACGGCTGTTGCTAACGCGCTTTGCAAGCTTTGTGTTGCCAAGGCTCGACATATAACTGTATAACAAACACTGCTAGCCCTGAACACGTGCAATACTTGACTGACTTAACCATGTGCAATACCCTCATATTCATGTGCATACAACTGATGTAAATAAGAGTGTTTTGTTTTGTTTACTTACCATTAGTATTAGTATTATTTAGTCTTATACTTGCTATTTTCACTTTACTTTATTAATATTTTATCATTTTATTTTATTTATTTATTTTCCTCCATTCCCTATCAAGATATGAGAGGAGTTTTGTTAATTAGAGTTTTTTGTTTTGTTTATAAGAGTTCTTCTATTAAGAGTGTTTTTTAAACTTCCTACAAGACATCTGTCCTTTCCCCCTGTATCTACTGCGTTGTAACACCGTAATTTCCACATGTGTGGACAATAAAGGATTATCTTATCTTCTAAGTTAGCATCAGGGGAAATAAGGCGCTTTAGCATGAGATCAAGTCTGAGTTTTTTGGACAAATTATTATTTTCCGTTTTGCCTTTTGCCTCTTGTCTGCGTTCTCTCTCGTCCAATCATCTCTCCTCCTCCTGAGCTAAAGTGCACCTGGAACTGAAGAGAAACAGACCGCTTTGGGATGTAGAACATCTCAGGATCCACATAGGACCTAAATGGGCCCCTACGGCTCACTTAAGACAGTGGAGACACTTTCAGACTGAACCGATCCACTCCAACTGAACCAGTGGAAACAGGGCGAGAGCAAACAACCTCAGCTCAACACAACAAAGACCAAGAAACTGGTGGTGGTCCAGAGGGAAAAGTGAAGCTGCTGTGACCCCCCCACCTCCATCCAGGGACTCAGTGAGGACGGTGAAGTATACGACTCGTGATTGTGATTGTCATTGTCAATAGAAAGAATGAACTCATATTAAAGTATTAGCGTAACATTTGAAGTGCAGATGTGTAGAACGTAAACATATGCAATCTCTGGGGTCTATTTGGACAATAAACTGTACCGGGGCAAGAATATGTCTCCAGGAAGAGCCAGAGTCTTCTACCTTCTGAGGCTGAGGTCCTTTTCCACATATTAGACCTCATAATATGATAGAATAGGATAGAATAGAATGTAGTTTATCGCCTCCGTGCTCACGTTTCCCTGCAGCGCCATGTTGCATCTTTATCTTCAGTCGTTTTACCTTTGCGCAGGTGAGCTCCGCCCCACTGCGCTCTCATTGGCCCATTCCCCGCCGTACATATCACAGGTGAGCCGTACCTGTCTCCAAAGCAGAAGTGCTCTGCGCGTGGACTAACCTTTCAAGCTACGTAAACCACATTCAAACAAACAAAACAACCACCCCAACACGCACACATTTCCCGCAGTTGTATGCGTTTGTAAGCCGAGTTTAGAGCGCGTTTCCCGGCTTGGAGAGAGCGCGGAGACTCGTTGATGGCAGCGGGAGTCGGACTCGCGATGAGCGCGGCGCAGTCGAGCGAAGAACGGGCCGTTTTTACGCAGCTCAGGCCGGTGCGGATGACGGGCGGAGCGGCGGGCGGCGCTGAGGACGCGGCCGTGTTCGAGGACGTCAAACCCGGGGTGAGAGTCTCTGGCGCACCGCTGATGTCACACACCACCGCCTTTTACGCAGTTTTTTTTCATTATTATTATTTTTTCTTTTTCTTTAAATTTGATCTGTTTTAGTCCTGATGCAGACTTGATTTGTCTGAGTTTGTCTTGTTTATTACTGGTTTAATCTTGGTTTAGATGCGTTATGGCTGAACAGTTCTGCAGCGTTTTACGATTTTCAAATGTAATTTGTTTTTATGATTTGGCTTTATTTTTATGATTTGCCTTTAAGACAGAGACTATGACGTTTGCTTCACAATAGTCCCAGATCACCCGCACACACATTATTGCATAATCTCATACACAATTGAACGTAACATTTGAAAGTTCAGTGCGTGACGGCGTTTGTTTCCCGATAAATAGTTAAATGAAGTATTGATTACGTTTTCGACACTAAACTTGTCCAGGGGCCCGCATGTGTTCCAGAGCGTGTTTGCACAGACATTAGATATCATCGTTTGCAAAGTGATAATGGAGATCGGTTTGAATCGCGACCGATCACGTGACGATATTTGTTGCGCGCGGTGAATGTGCAGAAGTGGATGAACCGCATCTTAAAGCTACAGCGCGTAACTCTGGCAGGATCCTGCGGACATTGCAACTGAAGTGAGCACATTTCCATGGAAACGAGAGGGAGCATCAAGCCCACTCGTATAAGCACTTTTTGTCTTCGTCAGTCCAAATAAAAACAGCCAAAATGAAAAAAACAGGTGCAAAAAAACGGACGTGATCTGCGAAAGTGTGATAAACTCGTGTAGACCTTTTACACGCCGCAGCTTTTTTTTGCCGGATGTTTGTCCCTTCTCGCCGCTCTCCGCGTTGGCTAAAAAGGGACGTGCTGGGGCTTTAAGCTTTAGTCTCTGCAGCGGGTTAAAGTCCTCCAAACCACTTCTCCTTCTATTATTTATGACGTAAACACCACTTTGTTCACTTGAAACACTTTATTTTAGGGTCAACTTCATAACGTCTAGTTTGCTGCTAATTTGCATACATTTAAATGCTTAATTTAACGTTAATGTTATGTTTATTCGTCCTTTTTTTCTTGTTCTGCTGCAGATTTTACATTTGAAGTACTTTCCTGTTAATATTCTCTTAATTACTGCTCATTAGTCTGATCTTAAGACATTGTTGCGCAATGATTATGATTCTAATGTGGATAAGTTCATAATTCATGTACAAAAATGACGTCATAATCGGCAATAATAAGGCGTTTGTTAAATTATTGTAAATACCTAATTAGCAGCCAAATAAGGCGTGAATAAATGTTAATTATAACCTCTAATTAACCACTTGCATGTAGCCACAACTATTAGATGTTCATTTGTCGCTTGTGGCCTTTTTATCAGCACAAAGACGGTTTATTCCGGTCGTATTCGGACAATCATCATCTGCTCTTTCGCCTCGTAAACTTCTGCTTCACGCTCGTGTTAGAAAAGACAAAGAAATATGAAGTGAAGACGTGAAACATGACGTGAAACATGACGTGAAACATGACGTGAAACATGACGTGAAACATGACGTGAAACATGACGTGAAACTGAGAGAAAATGTGAAAAATCCATCTGGTTTTGTCAAAGTCGAACACAAATGCAGTGTCTTATAGTGAGTGATAATGTAGACGCAGTGAGTGTCGTGTGTCGTGTGTAGTTAGTGTTGTGTGTCGTGTGTTTGTGTGTCGTGTGTAGTGAGTGTTGTGTGTCTGTGTGTCGTGTGTTTGTGTGTCGTGTGTTTGTGTGTCGTGTGTTTGTGTGTCTGTGTGTCTGTGTGTTTGTGTGTCTGTGTGTTTGTGTGTCTGTGTGTTTGTGTGTCGTGTGTTTGTGTGTCTGTGTGTCGTGTGTTTGTGTGTCGTGTGTAGTGAGTGTTGTGTGTCTGTGTGTCTGTGTGTTTGTGTGTCTGTGTGTTTGTGTGTCTGTGTGTTTGTGTGTCGTGTGTTTGTGTGTCGTGTGTAGTGTGTGTCGTGTGTTTGTGTGTCGTGTGTCGTGTGTAGTGAGTGTTGTGTGTCTGTGTGTGGTGTGTGTGATTTTGATAAAGGCTTTGGACGATATTGCGATATCGATAAAGGCAATGGACGATGCTGCGATTTCGATAAAGGCTTCTGACGATGCTGCTGATGATCTATTTCTCGACGTACAATAGAAATAATCATATAAAAACTTAATGAATAAAATGTGTAGGCTGTTTGTCGCCCTTTTCCATTGAATATTTATGATAAAATGACGTATATTTTAAAAAGGTGATCTAAATTCTAGAACTCTTGAAGACTAGAACAGCTCTAAACTTTCCCACGCTCTAAACTCTGAAAGGGCAAACGAGGCAAAGTCGTGGAACAGGAAAACGAGTTTGTCTGAATTCAAAGCCGAGTCGCTCTTTGGAAAATATTCTTTGTAATGTAATGACCAGTTCAACCCTAACGAGAGAACAGGCTCAACCTGTAGGACCATCAATAAAGCAGGGTTAAAGTAGGTCGAAAGCAGGACTAAAGCAGGTCTAAAGCAGGTCTAAAGCAGGTCTAAAGCAGGACTAAAGCAGGTCTAAAGCAGGACTAAAGCAGGACTAAAGCAGGTCTAAAGCAGGTCTAAAGCAGGTCTAAAGCAGGACTAAAGCAGGTCTAAAGCAGGATTAAAGCAGGACTAAAGCAGGTCTAAAGCAGGTCTAAAGCAGGTCTAAAGCAGGTCTAAAGCAGGACTAAAGCAGGTCTAAAGCAGGATTAAAGCAGGACTAAAGCAGGTCTAAAGCAGGTCTAAAGCAGGTCTAAAGCAGGACTAAAGCAGGTCTAAAGCAGGTCTAAAGCAGGACTAAAGCAGGTCTAAAGCGGGTCTAAAGCGGGTCTAAAGCGGGACTAAAGCGGGTCTAAAGCAGGTCTAAAGCAGGTCTAAAGCAGGTCTAAAGCAGGACTAAAGCAGGTCTAAAGCGGGTCTAAAGCAGGACTAAAGCGGGTCTAAAGCAGGTCTAAAGCAGGTCTAAAGCAGGACTAAAGCAGGTCTAAAGCAGGATTAAAGCAGGACTAAAGGCCCCGGGTTCTAAACCGAGATCTTAAAGTTTTTTCTTGTTGTTTTTTCTTCTCATTGTTGAATGAAAATATGTGTTGAGAGTCAAATTAGAGCTTAAAAAGTCATTATTGCTGAACCAATGCTCAAGGACGGGACCGAAATGATAAAAATGTGACATTCAGACCTGAACTCTGAGAGGCGTGCCACAGTGCGTGTTCATTGGACGTCGTTTGTCGCCTTGGGCAGTTTGCTTTCTCTGACGGTCATCTTTGAACAGAGATTAAGGTCTTAAGTGAGAAC
Organism: Eucyclogobius newberryi; assembly: GCF_026437365.1. Taxonomy (NCBI): domain Eukaryota; kingdom Metazoa; phylum Chordata; class Actinopteri; order Gobiiformes; family Gobiidae; genus Eucyclogobius; species Eucyclogobius newberryi. Next base: position 13,500,064 of record NW_027315779.1, read on the forward strand.
ACGTCTGTTTTGAATCAAACCCTTGAGCCCGTCCAGCCGACTCTCCGGATTTAACCATCATAGGGACTGGTTCAGAGTCTGGGGCCAGCGTTTCTCATGTAAATACTCTGCGCGCTCATTTGCTTCTGAGGACACACATTTGCATCGGCCTGGGCTCGAGTCTCCGCAATCTCTGCAAGACACAAAGTTGTTGTCCAAGCTGAAGAACCTATTTAAAGGGCGCGACGTGCTGTCGTCTCCGCGCTTTGTCTTGAACGTCGTCCAGACATCGAACCTTGAAATGACATAAACGGAACCGGAGATAAACCATTGGGTTTGGGACGTCTGGGAAATACATTAATCTCACTCGAATTAACGCTGTGCTCAGTATTTAGCGTAGAAAAATCCACAACGTGAACATTAAGCTAGCTGAGAATTTGATGCGATGACGCGATTCAGTGGGTAACGCGCGTTTTCTCGCTCTTCTGACGCGTTTCCTGCAGAATTCCGTGTGTTTTAAGAACAGCTGCTTCAAGTCAAATCTTGGTGGAAGCGGCTGACGTAGCGTTGCCTCGGAAACTCTGCGTTTGCTCGCGTCGTCGTTGAACAGGCAGCGACGCAGCAGCTCTTCTATATTGAAATGAACGAACGGCAGATTCGCCCGCAGAGGCCCGTTTGTGGGCGTTCCCTCAGGAGCCGACCGCGACATATTTCCAAACACGACAACGATCCATCTTTGTAGTGTATAAAGTATATTTTCCATTAAATATGAGCTTAACCAACGTAATTACACAAGTAAAGAAAAACACTTGAAAACGAGGGGGCGGCATCCAAAGATAAGAAGGGTTAAAGCACATTAAAGCGAAAATAAAAGTCCAAATTTTGTCCATTTTCCCTCAAATGTGTCTATTTTGAGATGGAGTCCAGAGGTGACGTCGGTATTGACTTGTTATTCAACCATTTTTACACCTTTGTTACACATTTCAGAACAAATAAAGGGTTAGGAGGTTTCATACTCTGCAGTACTTTTTGCCGTTGTTCTCGTCGCGACTATAATGCTATAATTTGCCGTTAATCTTGCTCGTTTAACTCGCTGTATTATCTCCGCTTCGGGCACGACTGGATCGTGTCGAGTTTTGGTTTGATTCATTTCTCGCTCAGACGTAAACAGAAAACCACAGACGCCGCACGGCATTATGGGTAATCAGGCGGCATTAGACACAACGTGGTGAGTCAATGAAGAATACGGAGAAAACGCGTACGTCTGTGTTTTGTGCGTTTTCAATCAGACTTTTTGATGACTTTTGTCTTTTTCACGACCGTTTTTCCACTTTGACTCAAATGTGGCATTAAAGGGTTAATTATTCCCAGATGTTATGTTTGAGGTCCATGTAACTTTACAATGTACTGCACTTTGGACGCTCACCTACATTCACCCAGTAGTATTAGTAGTAGTAGTTGTTGTAGTTGTTGTAGTAGTAGTTGTAGTTGTTGTTGTAGTTGTAGTTGTTGTAGTAGTTGTAGTAGTTATACTAGTTGTAGTTGTAATAGTTATAGTTATAGTAGTAGTATAGTAGTTATTTGTTAGGGTCAAAAGTATAGAACGTTTTATTGATACAAAGTAGTAGTACATACTCATTTGAACTAGTATCATCATAAATGTGACCTTTTCTAAAATGTTTTTGACTTTCCTGAAATGTTTTAGACAGATTTTGAGCTTTATCAGAACAAGTAAAAGTCCACATGGTAAAATAAAGAAAATACTATTATTTTGCATTGAAAAGTACAGGATATTGTCTATAATAAACTCTAGCAGTACTTTTATTTGAAAGCATAATCGTAGAATTGACTCCCTTGCTTTTATGGAGACCCTGGTGAAACGAGTTTGTCACGACGTCGAGGCGGGAAATCTATTGTTTACTACTTCAAAATGATTTCTTTGAAGGAATGTGGAAGTAGAATACTGCGAGTTTTACCGGGATAAAACTGTTGAAAAGCTGCAAAAAGACGTGATAAACCTTTAAACTAAGAAAAATAAAGGGTTTCAGTGCCATTCCTGCGTTTGTGTGCTCGTTATGCCAATCATATTCTGCGATACAACTATATTATCAATATTTTGTTGAGATTATATTGAGGAAATGTATGAATGCCTTGAACTTTTTTTGACAATTTGATGGAATAATGCCACCGTCTGCGTTACAAAAGGTCTTTTCGTAAGTCTTTTTGAGTCCGTTAAGTCCAGAGAACCATCGCCGTGATCAAAGTAAGACTGCGATGAATCTCTACGGTTGAATGACGGTTGTTTCGTTAACTGTCGCGGCTCCGTAAAGCAACACTTCCTGTCCAGTTTCCAGTTGTTCCTGTAGTTGACTCCAATCTGGCCGAATCCGCTGTCGCATTTCCAAAAATCTGATTAAGTTCATCCCTGAAGTCCGTGCGGTCTTCGGGGACGAGATCGATAAAAGGCAGAAGTGTGGAAACTCCCCCGGCTCCGTTTCGCTGATAAGGGCCGCGTTATTCTCAGATGATTAACCCGCGCTTGTCTTCGCACATTCCTCCCCGTGACAAAGAGCGTTTTTTTTTTTTTTACCTCCGCAAAAGGTCGCCGGAGACAGATCGACGCGTTGAGGCGACGACGTCCACAAAACGGACTCGGAAAGGTTTCAAAGAGGGGCGTTTCTCGGCGCGTTGGAGCGTGAACATCTTGGTTAGCGTCCCCCAGTTAGCGGTGGGAGAAGTACTCGGTGTTGTGAAGTAAAAGTACAGAGGAAAATACCCAAGCACATTAAAAAAATTGACTCAAGTAAAAGTTTAATCCTATTTTTCACGCGGATTTTGAGAACTTTTAAAGGGTTCCCGATACCGATCTTTCGTGTATTCACCGCACGCCGTTTAGTCCGATCCTGTGCGCTTAAAAAATCAGAATGCAACGCTGAATTTGGCTCCATTTTTCTTCAATTATTACCAGTATAAAATAGACTTACTTCATTATTTGTTGTAATATTGCTACATCATGTTTTCAGAGCGTTTCAGAGCTGTGGTTTTATTTTTTGCACCGTGTCGTTTGGGACGATGGACGGACCAATAGGCTAATTCTGGCATATTTATATTGTTTTCTCATTAATATGCACTTTTCCTTCCAATCAAATCCTCTGCTAAGTTATTTGTTGTCCCAAATAAATCCTTTATAAAAAATTTTGGTCGACTAAAACGCCATTCGCCGATTGATGGACTCAACGACTAAAGTCTGACCGCTCTAGAAATCACATTATGTTCCCCTCCAGTCTGGAACGTGTAAAGCTTTAGTTTGTACAGATTTATAAACACGGACACGGAACGCCTGCATTGGCAACGAGTGATGGATACCCCTTTGCAAACGTACATCGGAAGCAGTTATAAAAGTTATTTTGAAGAAGTGGATGACGCAGAAGGAACTGGACCCGAAGAACAACGGACAATAGATGACGTTTGACCTGCGGCCGGCGTAATCCGGTCAAACCGCAGTCTGTAAACGGTTGCGATGCGAGTTCGTGTATATCTGAAACGACCTCGGCCAGAAATAAAACGATAAACTGTTGAAGCGGGTCGGACCGAGGACTCTGGACACCACATTGTCCCACGCGCTTACGCAGTTTGTTGTGAGCCATTTTAGCAGTTCAAAAGTCAAGACGCATTATTAAAAAACGAATCTCACTGAAAAAGGGAGTGACTACTTTTCTTGAGTGCGCCACCTGCTGGAGCGGTGGTGTAGGTGCAATCGTTATCCGCTCGGCTGCGCAAAACGTCGCATTTTGATGATGCTTGGTTTAAAATATAATCTGTTGTTTTTTTACGTCAGAATGTACACGTTTCTTATTATTCTGCTGTGTTTTTGCGATTATGGATCAGTATTTCAAACATTTAAACTGAGAACAAACACAAAGGCAGAGCTGAATGCGGTCGGTGAATTCACTTTTACTGAATCTACTACAAACATTAAGCTTCTGTGATTTTAAAGGGTTATTAATAGTAACATAAAGGTGCTTTGGCTCAATATTTGTCCTTTAATATCAATCAGTCAAGTTATATTTAGAGATCAATAAACATGCTCAGACATCATTCTATAGATTCTTAATTTTTATTTCTTGAATTATCGTTATATGTAGCGGGTGTCGCAGGCTGAGTAGATCTTATTATTATAGATTTGTTTCTCCTGGGCAGGAGCTTATTGTTACCATCTTTCAACTTCCCTACAATCTGTGCAATTCTTCGTCAAAATCACCCCATTTAACGGTTCTCAAAATCTGTGCTAAACGTACATTTGTAAACAGGTTTTTCGACAGCTTTAAGTAGAATTTTGCATGCGCTACTTTTACTCTGGTGATGTTTCTTTAAAAACCCAGAGTCCTTCCTCCTCCGCGGTCGTTCAGCAGATTACCTGTTGTCATTCCGTCTGTCGTTTTTCACAAAAGGTGTAGGTTTCGCGCTGTTGAACGTGAACGAGATTGAACCTAACGGCGTTAAAACGGGTCTGGATCCTTTTGTCCGAGTGACACCAGCCCCTGTCAGCGCCTCGTTAGCTCCATCTCGTTAGCTCCATCTCGTTACGTCAGGTACAAACCGCACACGGGGTCGGCCAACGGAAGAACCAGCTGCGGTCTTCCTGGTTTGCTCGCCAAACGAACGTATACTACGTAAAATCACTGAAAGCGCGCGTTTTTCGTTCGGTAGGATAAAACCTGTGGTGACTTTTTATCATAGTTTTACATCTGTCAAAGTGTCGGTTTGTCTAGAAAACATGTAAAAAAAAATATATATATATATATTTATATATATATATATATATATATATATATTTTTTTTTTATGTTATTTTATTGTGTTTTGGACAACTTGTCCTAGTTTCTTTATCTGATGGTTTCATTTGTCAGTTACACCAGACCTGTTTGGATTTCATTTTAGTTTTATCGTTCAACCTTTGACAGATTATGAAATGATAACTTTTCACTGTCACTCTTATTGTTTTTGTGTTGTTATTTACCATAAATTAAAATGTATTCTTGTTACTATTGACTTCAGTGCCAGATTAACAGAGAAACCAACTTGAAACCAGGAGCCCCAGAGGTTCAAACGCTTCAGTCCTCCATCTAGTTTATTTTATATAATGTCCAGGTTTTATTTTTATTTCTAGCTTTAACAAAACGGTTTGATCAGATAAAGGTGAAGTCAGTTTCCCCCAAAATAAAAACAAACACACAATCATCAGCCAAATGCAAGAAATGTTGTACAACCGGTTTCCACCACTGCCTGTTTTAGTCCTGGTTTAGACCTGGTTTAGTCCTGGTTTAGTCCTGGTTTAGTCCTGGTTTACACCTGGTTTAGACCTGGTTTAGACCTGGTTTAGACCTGGTTTAGACCTGGTTTAGACCTGGTTTAGTCCTGGTTTAGACCTGGTTTAGACCTGGTTCAGTTCTGGTTTAGACCTGGTTTAGACCTGGTTCAGTTCTGGTTTAGACCTGGTTTTAGACCTGGTTTTAGACCTGGTTTAGCCCTGGTTTGGTCCTTAGTATTGGTCGTCTTCATTTGTGTCGTGTTTTGTCTTGTTTTGAGCTTCTTGTTTCAGGCTGTTCGTGGCTTTATTTTATGCACTGTATCTTGGATCTTAATCATTTAGTTAGTTTTTTACTATTATTTACGTTGTTTATTTACATTTTTCAATGACTTTTTCCACGGATTTCAAGATGAATTTAGTGAAATAAGAAATAAATCTGACAGAAAATGTGCAACATAAAACGTTCACCGCAGAACTGGAGTGTCGGAGACTTCAGAGTCTTATGTGGACGAACAAAGGCGATGAAGAGCTAGTGATTAGTCATTTTATTTTGAACTATTGGGCTGCAGTGATCAATCCCAATGATCAAAACAATTGTTGTAGTTTGATCAGTGCAGTCGTTATCTGGACTAAACATACTTTTTTTTTTTCAATCTGAATGTCAAAAAAGCATAAAACTTTCAGATTTTGATCAATAATACACTTTTTATCCGTAAATATTCTCTCACCATATTTCAACCTTTTATTTGATTAAAACTGTGTTCAAAAAGTCTTTAATCGAAAAAATGACCAGTGAGTTACTAAAATAATCATTAGTTGCAGCTCTAATTTGAACAAAGATCGTTGGAAGGAAAAAGAGTTATTACCGTATTTTCCGGAATATAAGTCGGAAGAAAAAAACATATATAAATTGCACTGGAGTATGAAATGTGGTTGCAAGTGTGAAAATAACAAATAATATCACATACAAGTCGCTCCGGTGTATAGTATAAGTCGCACCCTAGCCAAAACTACGAAAAAAGGTGCGATTTATAGTCCAGAAAATACGGTACTCATCGTTGCTCATTTGCATAATCTGTTCCTCCATTAAAGTGATGTCCTCTAACCTTCCCCGTGTCGCTCTGTCCCGTGGTCTAGGCCCGTCTGGATCTGGACAAGTACCTGATCGCCGCCGCCGCCGCCGCCGCCCCGGTCCTGGGCCTGGAGTGCGAGTCCGGCGACAGGAAGTACCGGCGGGAGAGCGCGTCGGTGGTGGACGAGTATTTCTCCGAGGACAAGACCCCGGCGCCGTACAGCGTCAACATCAACGTGATCCTGCCCAGCACCACGCACCTGCGCACGGGACTGTATCGCCACAACAAGACCATCAAGACCGAGCCGGGTCTGGAGGTGCCCTGCTCCGGCCCCCAGAACCAGAGCCGGAGCCAGAACCGGAGCCAGAGCCAGAGCGGCCAGGCCCTGCCGGACTTCACCTCGGTCTTCAACGTCAACAATGTCTTCGTCAAGCCGGACCTGAGCCCGAACGGGACCAATGCGAGTCAGGGTCTAGAGACGGACCTCCAGATCGGACCCCCGCCGCCGCAGCCACAGGTGAGCGCCGAGTTCCGCTTTAGTCCTGGGCAACTAGCCAATCACAATTCATCATTTCCTCCATAAACAACACAATATCATGTATTTTTAAAATTATTTTTTCACCTTTTATTGAGAGATTTTCAAATACAAAACAGCGGAACATCCAACGTAAAAACGCTATTATTTCAGGATTGTTGGACCTGGAAAGTTGCAGAAGTACGCGCTCCGAGATACGCGCCCCGGGGTATGCGCCCCGGGATACGCGCCCCGAAATACGCGCTTCGAAGTACGCACTCCGAAATACACGCCCCGATATACACGTTCCTAAATACACGCTCCGATATACACCCTACGAAATACCCATTTTAATACCACAGTGATGATTTAAAAATGCTCTTTTTAACAAATTTAGTCTTTACTTAACATTGCGGTCTTGTGCTAGTTCTGATGAAGCTCAAAGTATTGATTAGTATCTGATATATTGATATAATCGTATCTTCTTTTCAGAATATTTAGTTTTCTGTGGAGAAAGTTATGGTTTTCTTTAACAGATCAATAAAACAAACAATACATCTTAATATGATGATCGATCACACAACAACAAACAACAAAGTATATTATTGACCTTTATTTAAGCATGAAAATGTAGTCCCAATAACGTCCCCATAATGTATATTCAAATAATCCTTTAATATTCATGGTGACTATTGTATTGTTATTACAAATTTTAAGTTCAGTTTATGTATTAATGCCTCAGTCTTTGTCACAAAAAAATCAGTTTTACATTTTCAACACCGTATTATTGATTCATATTTGTTTTCATGGCAGGTTTTCCATCTGCCAATCAGCAACTCCGACCTCTCCATGACCCTGAGCACCAGCCAATCAGCGGCGAGCGGGGGCCGGACCATGTTAAACCTGGGCTCCGTGTCGCTGACTGGAGCTAACGGCGGCTACATGCTAACGGAGTCCCTCCCGCAGCACCACGCCTACTACGGCCACGCCCCGCAGCCCCACGGCCCGCACTCGCACCACCCGCACCACCCGCAGACGGGGCCCCACAGTCTGCCCCCGTCGCCCCCCAACTCCCAGCCCGGCAGCCCCGACGCCCAGGCCGAGCTGCTCACCCTCGGGCCGCACCTGGCGCTGCCCCCGTACCAGCACCGAGCGCACCAGCAACACCAGCAACACCAGCCGCCGCAAATACTGACCCCCAAAATCACAGGACTGTCCCCCCACGCGCTGCTCATGACGCACGGCCAGGGGGTCCTCACGGGGCCCAAGTACAACCGACGGAACAACCCCGAGCTGGAGAAACGGAGGATTCACTTCTGCGACTTTCAAGGTCCAACAATCCTGAGATAATAACGTTTTTACATTAGGAATAGGTCGAGTGGGCCAGAGCCACGTCATAGACCCTTTAATGTAGACCCTTAACCGCAGACCCTTTAATGTAGACCCTTTACCGCAGACCCTTTAATGTAGACCCTTTACCGCAGACCCTTTACTGTAGACCCTTTACCACAGACCCTTTCATGTAGACCCTTAACCGCAGACCCTTTAATGTAGACCCTTTACCACAGACCCTTTAATGTAGACCCTTTACTGTAGACCCTTTACTGTAGACCCTTTACCGTAAAAGCGTTCAGACACATGTGAGTGATGTCAGCACCCGGTTTAAACATATTTAACGTCGTATTTTACATGATTTGGTTTTACATGAAAACTCTCACAAACTCAGACGTGTTACATACTTATTATATTGATTATACTTATTATACTTTTGCAACGCTCAAGTCCAGGCTCAATCATAGTATATTTTCATAGTAATAGTAATAGAAAAGCAGATTAACTGACTTTTATACACTGGAATTTCTAAATTGTTGCTTTTTTATTTTGGTTAATAACTGAAAGTGTGTTATGGTCGACTCTATGAACATTTCAACAGTCTTAAGTTGAGAGAAAAATAAGGATCTGAAAATGATAAAAGTAGTCCCCAGTTTGACCATTTTGTCTGGTTGGACGTTAGCACAAATATGACACAGGTAGAGGTCATTCCACAGCTGTTACCTAGCAACCAGACTGTAAACAAGAGCCAAACTCCACATAAATGACACAACAGTTCTGATCAGACACACAATAATACCATAAAACACCTTTATTTAGTCCAACCATGGTTTAAACTGTGTCGCACACTGATGACATCACAGAGGGATTCAGCTCTACTTCCTGTCATTTTAAACTCTTTATTTTTCAAATTGTCTTCACAAACTGCCACTAAATGGAAGTAAACCTATGATAACTGTTTACCACAGGTGCCCTCCCACCAAACAAAGCTATACTTTAAGGAGGAGCTAAGTGTTGTAGCCAGATGATTGGACAAGAGAGAACTCACCAAACACCATATACATTACGCTGCATTTCCCCTGATGCTAACTTATATATTGGGCCCACATGCTTAGCCGAGCAAAGCTAGCACAAGTTAGCATTGTCCGCTTCCTGTTTATCGCCGCGCGGCACTTGCTTTGTCAAGAGCCAGAATCTGATATTTCCAGGTCATAATGCGTCTGACATGATCCAAAACCAAAGCGTGACATAAAGAGAGGTTCAAACGTGGCGTCGAGGCTTTGAGAGAAGTCAAAGAAATGAGGCAAAACTGTTCCTGTGCACGCGAGCTTTAGCCACGCCCCTCACACACAAACACACACTGGTCTTTTTGTGAATTGCTGAGATCGGCTTTATGAAGAAAAAGTGTAATTTGGGTAGAATTTTGAAGAGAACATTGGTTATGTTCACTATAGTTATAATCAACATTGAAGATTTTTTCACATTCAAACTGTATAATATTTAGTTTAAACCGTTTGCAAACCCATGGATAGTTTTAACCAGACCTTTGTCCCATCATTTAGCCTCATATTATAAGCCTACTTACGTAATAAAAATGTGTTAAAATGTCATGTTCATCAGGTTTTACGTTCAGATCAAACTAACCGCGTGTCGCTTGCACTGGCAGCTTTATTAGCATCCGTATGCAAGTGTGCGCATGGTTGTGTCCGCGGCGTGCGCATGGTTGTGTCCGCGGCGTGCGCATGGTTGTGTCCGCGGCGTGCGCATGGTTGTGTCCGCGGCGTGCGCATGGTTGTGTCCGCGGCGTGCGCATGGCTGTGTCCGCGGCGTGCGCATGGTTGGCTGTGTCCGCGGTGTGCGCATGGCTGTGTCCGCGGCGTGCGCATGATTGTGTCCGCGGCGTACGCGTGATTGTGTTCGCGGCGTGCGCGTGGCTGTGTCCGCGGCGTGCACATGGTTGTGTCCGCGGCGTGCGCATGATTGTGTCCGCGTCGTGCGCATGGTTGTGTCCGCGGCGTGCACATGGTTGTGTCCGCGGCGTGCGCATGGTTGTGTCCGCGGCATGCGCATGATTGTGTCCGCGGCGTGCGCATGGTTGTGTCCGCGGCATGCGCATGATTGTGTCCGCGTCGTGCGCATGGTTGTGTCCGCGGCATGCGCATGATTGTGTCCGCGGCGTGCGCATGGTTGTGTCCGCGGCGTGCGCATGATTGTGTCTGCGGCGTGCGCATGGTTGTTTCCGCGATGTGCGCATGGCTGTGTCCACGGCCTGATTTCTCATATTAAATGTAGTTTTGTTTTCGCAGGTTGCTCCAAAGTTTACACAAAGAGCTCCCACCTGAAGGCGCACCAACGGACGCACACAGGTAATTCACCGCTTCATCTGAGCACGGAAAGCGTAAACGAGCGCGCACGGCGAGCAGATCGAGTCGTGCGGCTGATGCGCAGTGACGTCGACATTTTGCCCGTTTTTAAAAGTTTAGAATTGTACTTCCTGGTTTGACGTAGGCAGTAATTCCAGGAAGTAATTCCGCAGCTGTTACCTAGCAACCAGACTGTAAACAAGATCCCAAATCCACATAAATGACACAACAGTTCTGATCCGACACACAGTAATACTTTTTGCGGAGAAAACGTTAAAAAATCTGTAGAAAATGACAGGAAGTGCTCTCCTCACACTCCTCATTCCAAGTTTATGCAGAATTTACACAAAGAAACAACTTTTTGGACTCTTTAAACATTAATTAAAAACAAACTCATATATTTTTATTTGTCAAATTAAACTAAATTGGTGACATTAGATTTCCTACTGTGATGTCATCATTTACAAACAGGAAGTGAAATTATAAACCTAAAAAATGTGCTATTCTGTGATGACATTTTTATAATTTTCTTAGCTGCATTTTAGTCCAATGAGTCGTCCGACCTATAGGGGGGCTTTAAGAATGAGCCGTCAGATTGCAGCCCTCTTGACCTGGTTTATGGTTCATATCTCTGTAATAACTGAACCGATCCACATAAAACCAAAAGCTGGCACAAAGTTCAGCGTCTTCTCTCTCAGCACAAATTAACAAAAGCTAGATTGACGCAACAAGTTTGTACGTATCGGAGCATCATCATTACAACCTTCTGGCCGTCGCTTTATTGTTCCTTATTCAAAGACAAATATGTGTCTGAAATCACTCCATTGTGTGTTGCATGCTTTGGCTGGTGGGATTAATAAAGTTAGCTGCGTGTGTATCCGAACAAAAGCTAGCTTGCCCCGACATGCTAATGTAGACGCACGGTCGTGAACGGGACGAACAAAACAAAGTGTGAAGGAAGCTAAACACAAGTGCGGCTGTGTTTTCGATGAGGGAACATTGTTAGAACAGGGTTAAAGGGAAGAAAAGGTCAATTTTGCGTAATATTTGTCCTTTTAAAGGTCGCGACAGATGCTACAAACATGAACAAAGACATCGTAGGGAGCATAAAACAGGCACCAATTGTTCGACAGTTCTGATTTTGTCTAGAATCAAGTATATCCTCAATCATATTCGGATTGCAAATGTTCTTTTTGACGTTGTGATGTAAAATCCAGACCCGATGTGAGATCAGAAACTGGAAAGCGCGTCTCGAAACGATCGTTGGCGCGTCACGTTTTCGCACGCGCTCGACGACTCCTTCGCCGTTCCTTTATTTCGATCCGACCGGGAGCTATTCTTGTCCCGTGTAAGTTTGGCTACGCCCAGAGCTTTTGTGAAGCGGATCGAAATGTACAATGAAAAATCAACAGTCGGGACGTGCCGCTGCCTGTCGCCGCCGCCGACGGGGGCAGGGCGAGGGAGGACGCCGCAGGGCCAAACCGGTTCCTCAGGCTCGGTCGTGCGGGGCTGTCGCGGTGGGGGGAGTGGTTCGATGGTTCGCTCTGTAACTCGAGCCGGAGCCGGAGTCCCGAGAGGACGCAGATTTCCTCATTTGTTTTGGAGGAGCAGGTGCAACGCAAACGTGACAACAAAAGCACGGGTTAAAACCACTTTCTGAAGGATGATTTCAGTGTTTGAGTTTGATTTTAGCTTTAGGGTTGAGCGACGTTGACAAAAACGATCATCCGGCTGATTTTTTCTGTTCAAAACGGATTAGTTTAGGTTTAATTATCAGAAAAATGGGAAATGTCTTTGAGATTAATCGCCAAATGCAGAAATGTACCTTTTTTTAAAGTTTACAGCATAACTTTTCCTTTAATCAGCTCTTTTTGTTGATTTTTTTTTACTTTAAACAAGTACTTAATATTCGATGTATTAATGTATTATTGTGACTCTTTGTACCGTATTTCATACTCCATATCACTGGAGTATGAAATGCAGTTGCAAGTGTGAAAATAACAAATAATATCACATATAAGTCGCTCCGGAGTATAAGTAGAAGTATATAAGTATAAAATATAAGTATAAGTCGCACCCCGGCCAAAACTATAAAAAAAGGTGCGACTTATAGTCCGGAAAATACGGTATTTCACTGTGTCTTAGCGATGGGATATGTGGGGGAGATAAAAATAAATAAAATAAATAACAACAATGATAAATATAGCCGCAAGCGGCAATGATCGGCCCTCGCCACGCCGCCGCCACACCGCAAGAGGAGGGGGCGCTAACGCGCCCCAATTGTCCTTTTATTACGCCTACTGCTGAATCTGTGACGCTGTCACATCTTCTCCCCTTTGTTTTACCATCAAAAAGCTATTTTATTTTGAATTCTTGGCAAAATGTGCGGCTTTGCCGCACAGACACCGTGACTCTTTGAATGAAAATGTGGATAACTTTTGATGGTCCTGAAGATGAGTCTCACCAAATTTCAGGTTAATAGGGCTGACGCCCTGGGAGGAGTTTGTGAAAGTCTAAAGTGTAAACATGTTCTGGCGATTTCCCCATTGGAATAACATGAAAGGTTTCGGTCATCGTTACGGCAACGCCATAACAATTATGACATGGGTCTCATTGACTTTTTTGATGGGGATGCTAAAATTGAGTTGTGTGTCAAATTTCATATAATTTCGCAAAACTAAACATTTAACCTCCATATAAAATCTGTAGGGGGCGCTGTGGCGCCAAATGAATTTATTTCACTTCAAGTAGGTTTAGGGCAAAGAGTTTAACAACTGATTCTAATTTGACGCAATTCGGACTTTATCCGCGCAAACGGCAGAAATTTTAAATATGGGAGATTTCTGAAATTCTAGCTACAGTTTGCGGCTTCGCCGCACAGAGACCGTGAGAGGTATCAATGTAATTTGGATAACTTTTGATGTCCCACTCCTCAGTAGCATTTTTACCAAATTTCAGCTTTTTAGGGCTAACGCCCTGGGAGGAGTTCGTAAAAGTACGACGTTTGGAAAAACTCCGAAGTCATGTTTAGCCATTTTTGAAGCAATATGGCCGACATTTGGTTGGGCGGACGGTGTTGCCGTAATAATATTTTTTACTTCTCTTGTCACCATCTACCTCTGCGCCAAATTTCATGATTCTACGATCAGATTTTTTTTGGGTCATTTCCCATCTCTCAATGCATTTTTGGTACATTTGGGGGCGCTGACGCGCCAATTTTTTTTATTTTAGAAAAGGGAAATAGCCAGAATGTAGAGAGGCACGATTTTTAGAGGTGTGAACATTTTTGTGACTTTTCGTCAATGTTCACTGGGTGAAAAATAGGGGGGTTGGTCCCGAGAAGAAGAAGAAGAAAGAAAGAATAATATTCCGATGCGAAAACAATGTTTCCCATTTTTCAAATATCATAAACTATACATTTTCGGAAAGCGCTCGCGCTTTCCTACCTCATGGTGTGGGTCCCTGGTCACTGACGGGTACTTTCGTTAATTTTGAGTGGGCTCCGCCCACTTTGTGTTTTTGGCCCTCTATACAGTAATAATGTTCAATTTTTGCATTACATGCTTATATGCACGGAACATGCAAGAGATGGGGAACGTATTCGTGAGCTACTTAGCGCAAATGAGTGCTTTATATGGGGATGACGACCGCTTCGCGGTCGTCATCTCAATGTAAAGTGCTCGTTTAGTGCGCACTTTTGCACGGGCTTCGCCCGTTTACAACGGTAATGTTCCATTTTCCTACTACTAATTAGTATGCACGGGGCGTGCATGAGTGAAGGAGTGCGTTAGTGAGTGTTTGGAAGTGGGCGAGCGCATCGCGCTCGATTTCGTGCGCACTACGTGCGCACTTTCGCAGCCGTGCTTCGCACGGCCTTACAAGATTAATAGGCCTCTCGCCAGCTTGTGGCGCTCGGGCCTAATAATAATGGCCTGGTCCGCACTTGTGGCCATGAATAAAAAGTACTGTAAACGGAGGAAATAACAGATTTAAAAAGCCTGCATTTTACAGAAACGTGTTCACGGCGATGGGAAGTTGTCACGGCAACCATCACGGCCTGCTGAAGAGTAAAGATCTGAAATAAAGGACGCTCCTGAACCGTGTGTGGAAACATGGAGGCGCGTCAGGTCAAAGTTTGTCCACAGAAGCCAAACGGACGCTGCTCGTTTACGGCGGGAAATACGCGGAGATGTTAACGCCGACGGCAGCGGTGGACGTCGGTGTGCGCCCGCGGTGACACGTTCGTCGGGTTTGATGTATGTCGCGCCGGCGTTGTCACGAGACTCGCATTTAAAACTTCAACCCACAAATCACATCATTACGATTTTCTGCAAAAAAAACGCCCGATCGAAACGAGCCTCGAGTTGTTGAATCAACGCTCAAATGAGTATCCAGTTTGACTACTATCCATTACATATGTATTTATTTAATTACTGACAGTCCTTTATTGCATCGCGCTTCATCAGACAGACGTCGTTTAGCACGTGACCTTTTCAGAGACGGTGAAACCTGCTTGACCAGATTAAACAAAAATACAGTAAACGCAGACTCGAGGGCTGAACATCGGTCAACGTTTCTAACTAGGACTTTTCTGACCAGCTTTGCGTTTGCGAATGATGTTGGAAGTCGAAATTTTTAAACCCGCTCAGGAGAACTATCACCTGAGGGCGATTCACCGGGTGCATCATCAGGAGCGTTGAGCTGTGGGACGTTTGTGAGTGTTAAGGCTGATGGAGGAACACGGAGTATCTCATTCAGGCACAGGGAGAACATGCAACGCCCTCCTGGCCTGGGACTCGAACTCGTGACCTTTTGTAGCGAGGCTTGAACCGGCACAATGAAAGATGAACCAGCTGGGATTAAATCTACTTTTGTGGAGGCCGAACCTGCCCAGTCCTGTTTGTGACTCATGAGTTTGGAATGAGAGTTCAGAGCGTGAACCAAGAACACATCGAGAAGATAACCCTCGGGCTACAGGTAACTCCTGCCCGAGACCCTGTCCGAGAGCGAGACCGAGACCCTGCCCGAGACCCTGCCCAAGAGCAAGACCCTGGCCGAGACCCTGCCCGAGACCGAGACCCTGACCGAGACCCTGCCCGAGACCGAGACCCTGCCCGAGACCCTGCCCGAGAGCGAGACCGAGACCCTGCCCGAGACTCTACCCGAGACCCTGACCGAGACCCTGCCCGAGAGCGAGACCCTGACCGAGACCCTGCCCGAGACCGAGACCCTGCCCAAGACTCTACCCGAGACCCTGATCGAGACCCTGCCCAAGAGCAAGACCCTGGCCGAGACCCTGCCCGAGACCGAGACCCTGACCGAGACCCTGATCGAGACCTTGACTGAGACCGAGACCAAGACTCGGACCGAGACCTGGCTCATGGAGGTCCTTGAGATTCAAAACTGCAGCGACAAAATACAAGCACAGAATTTTAAATCCATTCATGGATACTCTGATTTACGAAACAATTAACAAATTAAATATATCTATATATCTATAAAAATATCTTCTGATTGTGAAATTTGCAAAAAGAATTATTTGTTGCAATCCTATAAATTGCAGTTTACTTCTCAAATGACTATTTAACGTAATAAAAGATTGAAATATAACTCGAGGCTTCTAGATAAAGAATAAGCATAAGGCAAAAAGTTATTCAGTTTAATATGCTACAGTGTTTGTTTAGCGTGTGTTTTAGAGTCTGTATAGTCCAGATAACAACTATGAATATTTAGTATCCAAAGGTTTCAGAAATATGAAAAAGGTAAAAGTCTGAAATGGTTAAACTAAAACTAAATCCTGCGCATTTCAGAATATGTTTGTAAAGATCTAAAAGTACAAAACGATTTTAAAACAGGATGTGTCGCATCTAAATAATTGCAGTCTTTGCCATTTGATATTTGCACAAACTCTATTAACCTTAAACACAAAGAACGTTTAGTGTTAATGTTCGCTGTCCCTCAAGGTTCTTGTCTTGCCCCTGTGTTATTCTGATCCATTCAGTGAGTTTAGTTAGGTTAATTTTAATGGTCCTGTTTTTTGTCACATAAACTTTGCTTATTTACATATTGGCTTAGACATGGTTTAATTTAGACTTATAAGATTATGTTTTGCTCCTTCTTTGTCTAACGTTGGTTTTAACACTAATTTCTGAGATCGCCGACTTTGCCTCCATTTTGTCAAAGGTAAAACTGTAATATCCCAAACAACTTTGTCAGTGAAAAAGAATCTAATCCTCCTAACGTCAACTTATTGTGAAATACTTCCAAAAAAAACAGGAATTTAATTTTAACGTCCTTTGTTACAGCTGGTTGACATTGTTGTTATAAAGAGTTGACTTTAATACCGCAATTTATTGATATCGGTCAAACAACAAAGACTATACTTTGGTCTGGACTTTGGACTCTAAACCGCCCAAGCTCTGGCTCCGGACTCCAGCGTGGCCGTGGCCCTTTAGTTGTTGTTAGCATTAGCATTAGCGCGGTGTAAAGAGCGGCGCGTTATCGGCGCGATTAGGGAACAACTCCAAACCCTCTTTCCAAACACGAGCTGATAAAAGTCCACTCGCAGAGAAGTTTTACGAGCGATCTCGAGAGGCGTGTTTGCTCTGAGGGGGAGGGGCCCCGGGGGGAGGGGGCACTTAAGCGTTATTAAAGTAATTTACGAGCCACGACGTTTGAGACGGAGAAAACCACTAATGCTGCAAAATGTGACGACTCTTCTCTCTCTTCTTTTTATTATTCACGTGTTTCAGCCTCTTAATTACATTTATGATTATTTTGGAATTTATTTTAAATTATTATTATTATTTATATTATTTAGTTTAATTGTTGGTATTAATATTTTTTCTGTGTTCAAGGCTTAAGTTATGGTCAATCTAATAATGAATAAATACATTTTAATTCACAGAGCACTTTTTAAAACCCTTCAATAGAACAATGAACATAAAATCTGCTGTTTTTTCTTTGCATTTTTGAAAACTGAATTCGATCGTTTTGTAAAACATTGAAACATATTCTTTCCATCGTTGAACGAGCTTTGTTCACGTTGTGAGAAAACGACTTGGCCATTTTTCGACCTGATGAAACAAAAACGCGCCGGCTGCAGTGGTAAAGTCAATAGATTTACTGTAGTTTGTCTTTCTGGTGAACAAAGGCGATGTCAGAGTGACGGATGAACCCAGTCGCACTTCAGTCTTGTTCAAACTGTTTTCACAAAGACTCCGGGCGAACCACATTCTGCTCTCGCCGAGTCAAAACAGAAAAAGGACATTTATAGAACGGCGCTTTGTTTACACGCTGAAGATTAGAAACTGGTTTAGTCTCAACGTATTGAAGCTTCTGAGCCTCTTTTTGTTTGCTTTGGGTCGTTCGTTCTGGTTGAATTGGTCGTCAGATTGTGTTTTGGTAAAAAAAGCAGGTATTTTCTCGCGTCCAAAACCTTTTCCCTCTTGAAACGAACACGAGGCTGGATTGAGGGCGGTAAACGTCGAGCCAGAACTTTCCTCAGACTTGGAATGAGATGTCTGAGCCTCAAAGACTAAACGTCAGACAAATGGGAAAAAAAGACATTTGGATAAACTTGATGAACTTTGGACTAAATGACTGTTGGACTTGCTCCGCTTTGATTTCATTTATGTCATATTTTACCATTATCATAACATTTCTATTATTATTATTATTATTTATTTATTTTATGATTATTATTTTATTATTATCAATCCAAAAAGCGCTTTATTTCATTTGCTAAACATTTAAAAGATAAACATACATATATAAAGCCGACTATGTGCACAACAGCCACGTGACACAGATCTGGCTCGTGAACAAGTTTAAACGACTCTTTAGTGTTTGCGTCTCTTTTATTGAAGCCTTTGTTTTTTTATGTGCGACTTTGGGGATCAAAGGCTCAGACCTGAACATGACAAACAAACTCATAAACTCATAAACTCCACTCGCGCACTCGACTCGCGCACTCGACTCGCGCACTCGACTCGCGCACTCCACTCGCGCACTCCACTCGCGCACTCCACTCGCGCACTCCACTCGCGCACTCGACTCGCGCACTCGACTCGGACACTCGCACACTCGACTCGCGCACTCGACTCGCACACTCGCGCACTCGACTCGCGCACTCGACTCGGACACTCGCACACTCGACTCGCGCACTCGACTCGCGCACTCGACTCGCGCACTCGACTCGCGCACTCGACTCGCGCACTCGACTCGCGCACTCGACTCGCACACTCGCACACTCGACTCGCACACTCGACTCGCACACTCGACTCGCACACTCGACTCGCACACTCGACTCGCACACTCGACTCGCACACTCGCACACTCGACTCGCGCACTCGACTCGCACACTCGCGCACTCGACTCGCGCACTCGACTCGCGCACTCGACTCGCGCACTCGACTCGCGCACTCGACTCGCGCACTCGACTCGCGCACTCGACTCGCGCGCACTCCACTCGCGCACTCCACTCGCGCACTCCACTCGCGCACTCCACTCGCGCACTCCACTCGCGCACTCCACTCGCGCACTCGACTCGCACACTCGCGCACTCGACTCGCACACTCGACTCGCACACTCGCACACTCGACTCGCGCACTCGACTCGCACACTCGACTCGCACACTCGCACACTCGACTCGCGCACTCGACTCGCACACTCGACTCGCACACTCGCACACTCGACTCGCACACTCGCACACTCGACTCGCGCACTCGACTCGCGCACTCGACTCGCGCACTCGACTCGCGCACTCGCGCACTCGACTCGCGCACTCGACTCGCGCACTCGACTCGCGCACTCGCGCACTCGACTCGCGCACTCCACTCGCGCACTCGCGCACTCGACTCGCGCACTCGACTCGCGCACTCGACTCGCACACTCGCACACTCGACTCGCGCACTCGACTCGCACACTCGACTCGCAGACTCGCAGACTCGCACACTCGACTCGCGCACTCGACTCGCGCACTCGACTCGCGCACTCGACTCGCGCACTCGACTCGCGCACTCGACTCGCGCACTCGACTCGCGCACTCGACTCGCGCACTCGCGCACTCGACTCGCGCACTCGCGCACTCGACTCGCGCACTCGCGCACTCGACTCGCGCACTCGCGCACTCGACTCGCGCACTCCACTCGCGCACTCGACTCGCGCACTCGACTCGCGCACTCGACTCGCGCACTCGACTCGCGCACTCGACTCGCGCACTCGACTCGCGCACTCGACTCGCGCGCACTCGACTCGCGCGCACTCGACTCGCGCACTCCACTCGCGCACTCCACTCGCGCACTCCACTCGCGCACTCGACTCGCGCACTCGACTCGCGCGCACTCGACTCGCGCGCACTCCACTCGCGCACTCCACTCGCGCACTCCACTCGCGCACTCGACTCGCACACTCGCGCACTCGACTCGCACACTCGACTCGCACACTCGCACACTCGACTCGCGCACTCGACTCGCACACTCGACTCGCACACTCGCACACTCGACTCGCGCACTCGACTCGCACACTCGACTCGCACACTCGCACACTCGACTCGCACACTCGACTCGCGCACTCGACTCGCGCACTCGACTCGCGCACTCGACTCGCGCACTCGCGCACTCGACTCGCGCACTCGACTCGCGCACTCGACTCGCGCACTCGCGCACTCGACTCGCGCACTCGACTCGCGCACTCGACTCGCGCACTCGACTCGCGCACTCGACTCGCGCACTCGACTCGCGCACTCGACTCGCACACTCGACTCGCAGACTCGCACACTCGCACACTCGACTCGCGCACTCGACTCGCGCACTCGACTCGCGCACTCGACTCGCGCACTCGACTCGCGCACTCGCGCACTCGACTCGCGCACTCGCGCACTCGACTCGCGCACTCGCGCACTCGACTCGCGCACTCGCGCACTCGACTCGCGCACTCGCGCACTCGACTCGCGCACTCGACTCGCGCACTCGCGCACTCGCGCACTCGACTCGCGCACTCGCGCACTCGACTCGCGCACTCCACTCGCGCACTCGACTCGCGCACTCGACTCGCGCACTCGACTCGCGCACTCGACTCGCGCGCACTCGACTCGCGCGCACTCCACTCGCGCGCACTCCACTCGCGCGCACTCCACTCGCGCGCACTCCACTCGCGCGCACTCCACTCGCGCGCACTCCACTCGCGCGCACTCCACTCGCGCGCACTCCACTCGCGCGCACTCCACTCGCGCACTCCACTCGCGCGCACTCCACTCGCGCGCACTCCACTCGCGCGCACTCCACTCGCGCGCACTCCACTCGCGCGCACTCCACTCGCGCGCACTCCACTCGCGCGCACTCCACTCGCGCGCACTCCACTCGCGCGCACTCGACTCGCGCGCACTCGACTCGCGCGCACTCGACTCGCGCGCACTCGACTCGCGCGCACTCCACTCGCGCGCACTCGACTCGCGCGCACTCCACTCGCGCGCACTCCACTCGCGCGCACTCCACTCGCGCGCACTCCACTCGCGCACTCCACTCGCGCACTCCACTCGCGCACTCCACTCGCGCACTCCACTCGCGCACTCCACTCGCGCACTCGACTCGGACACTCGCGCACTCGACTCGCGCACTCGACTCGCGCACTCGACTCGCGCACTCGACTCGCGCACTCGACTCGCGCACTCGACTCGCGCACTCGACTCGCGCACTCGACTCGCGCACTCGACTCGCGCACTCGACTCGCGCACTCGACTCTCGCACTCGACTCTCGCACTCCACTCGCGCACTCCACTCGCGCACTCCACTCGCGCACTCCACTCGCGCACTCCACTCGCGCACTCCACTCGCGCACTCCACTCGCGCACTCCACTCGCGCACTCCACTCGCGCACTCCACTCGCGCACTCCACTCGCGCACTCCACTCGCGCGCACTCCACTCGCGCGCACTCCACTCGCGCGCACTCCACTCGCGCGCACTCGACTCGCGCACTCGACTCGCGCACTCGACTCGCGCACTCGACTCGCACACTCGCACACTCGACTCGCGCACTCGACTCGCACACTCGCGCACTCGACTCGCGCACTCGACTCGCGCACTCGACTCGCGCACTCGACTCGCGCACTCGACTCGCGCACTCGACCCGCGCACTCGACTCGCGCACTCGACTCGCACACTCGCACACTCGACTCGCGCACTCGACTCGGACACTCGCACACTCGACTCGCGCACTTGCACACTCGACTCGCACACTCGACTCGCACACTCGACTCGCACACTCGACTCGCACACTCGACTCGCGAACTCGACTCGCACACTCGCACACTCGACTCGCGCACTCGACTCGCGCACTCGACTCGCGCACTCGACTCGCGCACTCGACTCGCGCACTCGACTCGCGCACTCGACTCGCGCACTCGACTCGCACACTCGCACACTCGACTCGCACACTCGACTCGCACACTCGACTCGCACACTCGCACACTCGACTCGCACACTCGCACACTCGACTCGCACACTCGACTCGCACACTCGCACACTCCACTCGCACACTCGACTCGCACACTCGACTCGCGCACTCGACTCGCGCACTCGACTCGCGCACTCGACTTGCGCACTCGCACACTCGACTCGTGCACTCGCACACTCGACTCGCATACTCGCACACTCGACTCGCATACTCGCACACTCGACTCGCACACTCGACTCGCACACTCGACTCGCACACTCGACTCGCACACTCGCACACTCGACTCGCGCACTCGACTCGCGCACTCGACTCGCGCACTCGACTCGCGCACTCGACTCTCACACTCGCACACTCGACTCGCACATTCGACTCTCACACTCGCGCACTCGACTCGCACACTCGCGCACTCGACTCGCGCACTCGACTCGCGCACTCGACTCGCGCACTCGACTCGCGCACTCGACTCGCGCACTCGACTCGCACACTCGCACACTCGACTCGCGCACTCGACTCGCACACTTGCACACTCGACTCGCGCACACGTACAAACTCGCACACTGATTTTCACCCCGCGACTCTGAAAAGAGGAAAACTTCAGATACTTATTCGACAAAAAAAGTGTGTTTTTAAAGCTTCACTCTGACGGCAGATGCAAGTCTCGCGCCCTCTGCTGGCGTTTTGTGTCGGTGCATTTCTTGATAACAAAGGCGAGGAGTTATATTTATACATGTTATACAAGTTATACTGAAGGAAAGCTTTTGAATGGGAAAAAGTGCAGCTCGCCGTTCGCACCTCGCCGTTCGCAGCTCGCCTGTCGCACCTCGCCGTTCGCAGCTCGCCTGTCGCAGCTCGCCGCTCGCCTGTCGCAGCTCGCCTGTCGCAGCTCGCCTGTCGCAGCTCGCCTGTCGTAGCTCGCCTGTCGTAGCTCGCCGGTCGCAGCTCGCCGGTCGCAGCTCGCCGGTCGCAGCTCGCCGGTCGCAGCTGAGATAACGTGGGGGAACATACGGATCCCTGCACTGCGCGGGTCTGGTTGAAGATTAGCCCATGCTTTGCGGCTGGTTTCTTTTGTGCTGCAATGTCAATGTTTGGGCGGAGCCGCGGTGTTGACATTCACTCAGCTTTCATTTACCTGCTCTGGGCACATATTTACTTTGGTTTCAGCACATGGCAAATGCCCGCGCTCAAACGGCAAACTTCACCTCAAATTACATCGTGTGAAACTCAAATACAATTTTAAAGCAAGAAAATGGCAACATTTCCATCGTTTGTGAAAGAAATTCTGGTGTATGGGGATATTTTTTGTTGTAAAAACTTAAACCATGTCAGTTAGATGTCAGTTAGATGCCAGTTAGATGTTAGATGTTAGTTAGATGTCAGTTAGATGTCAGTTAGATTTCATTTAGATTTCAGTTAGATGCCAGTTAGATGTCAGTTAGATGCCAGTTAGATGTCAGTTAGATGCCAGTTAGATGTCAGTTAGATGCCAGTTAGATGCCAGTTAGATGTCAGTTACATGTCAGTTAGATGCCAGCCAGATGTCAGCCAGATGCCAGTTAGATGTCAGTTAGATGTCAGTCAGATGTCAGTTAGATGCTAGTTAGATGTCAGTCAGATGCCAGTTAGATGTCAGTCAGATGTCAGTCAGATGTCAGTCAGATGCCAGTTAGATGCCAGTTAGATGCTAGTTAGATGTCAGTCAGATGTCAGCCAGATGCCAGTTAGATGTCAGTTAGATGTCAGTCAGATGTCAGTCAGATGTCAGTCAGATGCCAGTTAGATGCCAGTTAGATGCTAGTTAGATGTCAGTCAGATGTCAGTCAGATGCCAGTTAGATGCTAGTTAGATGCCAGTTAGATGTCAGTTAGATGCTAGTTAGATGTCAGTCAGATGTCAGTCAGATGCCAGTTAGATGCTAGTTAGATGTCAGTCAGATGCCAGTTAGATGCCAGTCAGATGTCAGTCAGATGCCAGTTAGTTGTTGAACATGTGTCCGTTCTGGCGTTTGGAACATTCTGATGAGTCGTTTAAAGTGACCTGGGTCTGAACCACCTGTGCATCCTGGCGTGTTGTATTGGAAGTGTCTGACCTCCGACCTTTGTGCTCCGTTGCAGGGGAAAAGCCGTACCGCTGCACCTGGGAGAGCTGCGACTGGCGCTTTGCCCGTTCCGACGAGCTCACGAGACACTACCGAAAACACACGGGAGCCAAACCGTTCAAGTGCGTGGCGTGCAGCCGCTGCTTCTCCCGCTCTGACCACCTGGCACTGCACATGAAGAGGCACCAGAACTGAGACTACACGCAACCCGCAACACGCGACTGTGCTCCAAACACGTGGAGAAACGCTCAAGTAAAAACACGAATGCTTCATCAAAACGATCGAATGCAAACGTGGGAATCCCTGCTCCGCAAACAAAGAAACCACATGTTCAAATGATCAGAGGTCGAAACTAACTCTGACTTTTCTAACTCAAAACCAGGTCTAAACTTTTAAACTGTTCTGGGATGAAACCAGTTCAGGACTAATCTAAACTAGGACTATATTTCAGGACGATATGAGGTCTAAACTAAGACTAAACCAGGTCTAAAGTATGACTATTTGGAACTAACTATTTTGTGACTAAACTAGGAGTATATTTTTGGACAAACCCAGGCTTGTTTCGCAACTAAACCAGGTCCAAAACCAGAAGGAGGACTATAATAGACAAAATCAAATAAAAACCAGGACTAAACCAGAATTAAACCAGGTCCAGACTTCGCCCAATCACCTTACTTGTTTTTTTCAGGACAAACTGCTTCCGGGGTCAAAGTTCAGCCTTGTAAATACTGTTGATACGTTTGTGCCGCTGTCGATTTGAATGTAACGAGACGAATACTTGACTTTTTGTACCTTTTTTTATTTGAATCTCGGCACGAGCAGGAGGAAGAACAATATATAATAAATACATAAAAAGTCTGCATTAGTCAAATAGTGACATCACAATTGTAACATTTGAACTCGAGATGAACTGATGTTGAATTTGTTTTGTATATTTCAAGATACATATTTTTTTTTTCTATTTACGTTGATTTAATTTTTCGTTTCATCATTATTTTTGGTTAAACTTCACAAACAAATCAAACCGGCAACGACCAGAAGGAAATATGTGTGCAAGAAAAGTATAAATTATATTACTTATAATATATAGATTTACAAACGAAAAGTCAGACCATGAAATTAACCAAAATATTACCAGAATGTGTCAAAAATTTTAAGAAATTACTCAAAACAAATCAAAAATTTAGATTTACAAACAAATTAAATAAATACTAAAGAAGGCAATTGAATATTCAAAATTAAAGTCATTTATTTGGGTTTTACAGTGAGAAAAAGTCCCATAAACTATGACACAAAGTACTTTTATTTCATTTTTTGTGTCGTTTTTCCCCACAGTAAATTCCACAAAAATGTCACTTTGTGCAGCTTTTGTTCATAAAATGTGCAGAAAAATCAAAATCGTATCGTATAAAAAGAGAACATTCCAGACTTTTGCGGCGAGCGTAACCATGACGATGACGAGCTCCATCGACGTTGGTGGAAAAGTTCGTGACGGTTGAGCCGTTTGCGCTCGCTGTTATTTGGGCCGTGTTTACGCCCGTTGCCGCGGCGACAGAGCCCCGGCGCGGACAGGAAAGCGGGCGTGTCTCAGGGTTACATAACCAACGGCGATTGTCTGAAGCGCTCTGACGTCGATGTGACTTAACGCATACTTTTACACCACGCCCACGCACTGCAAAAAAGGCAGAGAACTCACACTGTAAAAAAGAAAAAAGAATATCTGCACGAAATTGAAATTGATTAGTTTTTGTCGTTTTGTCTAGTTTTGATCACTCTTGTTGTCTATTTGACCCTTTTATGCCATTTCTGATTTAAATGTTTTTGAGTGTAAAGTTGGCATCCTCAGTCAATTTCTCAAATAAATCAATAAATAGATAAAAATACCTGCACACATTTATTCAATTTCTATTATTATTATTATTTAATTTTTTTACACAGCATTTTTATTTTTAACTGCACTTATAAATCAACTTAATTTGTAAAAAAAAAAAAAAGAAGAAAAAAAAGTGCTTCACTGGCAATAATGGAACTGAAATTAAAAAAAAAATTTAAATAAAATGTAGGTAAAACCATAACACTTCTACATTTACCGTGATGACGATAGTTATTTTTTGCAGTGCAGACGTGCCAATGAAGTCGATGAAAACGACATTTTTTCTGTATTCGTTTTTCCCTTTAATTTAGAGCAATTAGACACTTTGCCTAATCTGGTTCAAACAACAACAACAACAAAAGCAGAATTCTGTTTTATGACACAAACGTCCACCATTTTGGAGTTTAAACACAGGGAGAACATGCAAACTCTACGTGGAATGGCTCGAGAACGTTTGAGGCTGTGCGATGTTCCCAAATGTTTGCGATATGACAGTTAATTACGGCGATATATTGACGGTATCTGAAGACGGTAATCTCAGTTATGATAAATAAACGTGTTCACGCCTTAAAGGACACGTTTTATGAACGTTTTACTTGTTTTTGAGAACGCCGCTGGAGCCTCTGAGCGTTGCCGTGGCGAGCTAGCTGTTGTTTATTCCCCCGTGGCTCAGTTTAAAGGTCGATAAACGATACAAATAATGCAGAGTGTGTGTCTTTTAAGGAGATTTTAAAAAGAAATGTGGATAAAGAAGCACATTTCTAGGAGTTTATATACAGACAAGAATCGCGCGTGTTTAGAATTTAAATTTGAAATGATCAAAATGGTGGATTTGAAATGCTTCTTTTGAGTCTTTGTGGATTAAGTTCTCTTTCTTTTTTGTAAATACAATAAGAAGACTGTAAATATGTGTCTGGTTCACGTTTTATTTTAATGTTTCCGTTTTTGAATAATGGGATTTTAGATGATTTAATGTTAAATTTGTCTTGTTTTTTTTTGCTACTCGTTTTTATGAGTTTATAATTAAGAACAACAATGGCGTCTTTTATGCATTTTGTTTTAAATAAAAGATTTGTAAGCAAAATCAGACTGCGGGCTTTTCATTTTGACAAAGTTGAAATAAAGTTTGTTGAATTTATCTGGACATGGCACTACGGCCCGCGGGCCTAAAGCAGCCCTCACAGGAATCTTTCTCGGCCCAAACATAAACGGTACTTTTTGATGCTTTTTTGTTACTTCTCTTTTGCTTCTTTTATGCTTTTTTAATGCTTTTTTGGTGCTTTTTTGATGCTTATTGATGTTTTTTTAATGGCTTTTTGAAGCTTTTGGATCCTTTTTTGAATGGATTCTTCCTCGGCCCAAACATAAACAGTACTTTTTCCTGCAAGAATTTATTTTTAAATCTATCTTTTTTTTCCTTCAGGCATTTATTGGTTGAATAAAGGCGTGGCTCATGAATCTGTGCTGAACTGGCAACAGACTAAAAATCAAGTCAAATTAATAAAAAAAAATCATGTGAAACTTTCTTTGTTCTGTGTTTATTAAAAAAATTGCAATTTCTTCTTTTTTTAAAAACTTTTTTTTAAATATTATTTTTGCCGTTTCAAATGACATCACGACATCAAGTCATCTCCATCTGAACGAGACAAAAGAAAAGGACGACTTTCGTGAAATGGACAGAAAGTAAAATAGAGAAACTCGTTTAAATTTACAAACACACGGCGAAGACTTTCCCTCGAGCCGTTGAGTTTTGAAGTCGTGACCACATTCTAACTGTAGAGGGAGCATGCGAGCGCACCCATATATGGCTTGGTCACATGACGGTCTAAAAGCGCCACGCGGTCGTCAAACGAGGCAGAAAAATCACACTTCTTTTCCATCGTTTGTGGTCGTTACTGAGTCTATTAAACGAGACGGCGTTTAACCTCGTTTCCTCATCAGGTTCGCGTTAATCCTGCAACTGAGGCTCCACCTACCCCATAGCCCCGCCCACATCCCTGTACTTAGTTGAGATGATTTGAAAAAAAGACTTGTGCGTCACATGTTCTAAAAAGTAAAACACTAATAAAAACCTAACGCTCATTACGGCGAGCTTATCAGTTCTTAACAGGAAGTCCCTGGACCTGTTTTTATTACTTTTACCGTTTTAGATCAATATTGCCGATGATCACGATCACACGTCTCCTTTAATGTGAAAAAGAACAGGAAAAAGCCGGTTTTGGCAATGGCGTTATTAAAATGTGCTGCTGCAAAGGGCCAATTCTGCAGGAATGATGGCCGCATTTTTTGATGCTTTTTGATGTTTTTTTAATGCTTTTTAATGCTTTTTAATGCTTTTTTAAAATGCTTTTTTAATCTTTTTTAATGCTTTTTGATGCTTTTTGGTTGCTTTTTTGGATGTTTTTTTGGTTGCTTTTTTGGATGCTTTTTAAAATGTTTTTTAATGCTTTTTTGATGCTTTCAGAGGTGGAAGAGGTTCAGCGGCAGTTCATTCCTGCAAAAGTCCTGTCAAAACACGCCCTTAATTGTGAGCGTGTTTTTACCGCCACGAAAGCGCTGGGTCCATTCCACTTTTCCCTCGCTCATCCTCTTTTCACCTGCGGTTTTAAAGGTTCATCCGAGGCGACGGCGTCACGGTTCCAGCTCCACGTGACTCCGGTCCGACCGGAACGACAGGCGGCGGGCGGAGGGGGAGGAGCGTGAGGAGAGCCAATGGGGAGACGAGAGAGCGAGATGAGGTAATGCGAGAGAGAGAATGGGAAAGTGAGAGCACAAGAAACACCCAAACAAACACAACAGCCAAAAAATGCATAATAGAGAAGAAAAAAACATATATAAGTCTCACTGGAGTATGAAATGCGGTTACAAGTGTGAAAATAACAAATAATATCACACATAAGTCGCTCTGGAGTATAAGTATAAGTATAAAAGTAAATATAATTATACGTCGCATCCCGGCCAAAACTATGAAAAAAAGTGGAACTTATTGTCTGGAAAATACTGTATTCTGGCTCTTGACCAAAACGACTTTTAGGCACTTTTTTGTAACATACGGGTAATTTTTAGTCACGTTTTATGTTTGCTTTTTGATGCTTTTTGTCCAGTTTTTGTGTCTTTTATTATTATTAAACGGGACGGCGCGGTTCCCAGGGGAGACCCGTTTGGGCCGTACCGATCCTCGAGGACTGGTGGAAACGTGGCTCTGACTCAATCAGACGGAACAGTTTTGCTTCTCTCCGCTGCGATAGCTCCAAATGTCGTAACCAGGAGCGATTCCTGCACTAAACGAGTCATTTCCGCCTCAGACTTAAGTGTTTTGGGTGCAGGTCTGAGCAGGTCCAAACCCAGCTCTGAATAAAACAGTTTGAAGCGACTCATTAAGTTTAGCTCTCCTCTGCACGCTACGGCTGTCCAAATCCGTCCTAGCGCTGAATTCCGTTGACTGACGTAACGTATTTTAAATAATTTACGTCGCAGCGGGATTATTACTACTTCATATTCATATTAGGCAACGTTTAACTGTGAGTTAAACACTGCGAACATAAAATCTGGTTCGGCGGGTTTTGACGATAGGTAGATGCATTTGTCAAGGTCCAAATAACATTCAGTAAAGGTGCATTACGTAACTTTTCTAGTGGAAGGGATCCTAAACATTCATAGACACAACCTGATCTGTCACACACAAATCCCCGTTTTTAAGTAGAACATGTTAAAGATGTTTATGTCATTACCCGGTCTCCTCGTGATTTTTGCATTCATGAGACAAAAAACAGGAACAATTAGACACAAATATCGGGGAAATGTTCAGTTACGGTTAAAATTAGAGTTTGAAATTTTGGGAAATCCGTTGAATTCGACCCTTCTCGAACCGGGATCTCGGTCAGCAATCGCGGGTGAAGTAACGACTCCTGAAGATCTATGTCGCGTCCGAAGAAGGTCTCGCCTGAACCTGCGTTTTATTCCCGCCTGTCGCATCGATGTGTCCAGGCGCTCGAAAACCAAACACGACCACGGACGATATTCTAGTCCTCCGAAGATACGACGCACGTTTCGCGACTTCACGAATCGTCGGTTTTGCACTCCAAGACGCAGAAGTCCGATCGCTCGATGTCGCTTGCTTATGGTCAGAAGGAGTCGCCTGTGGCGTCGTCTGTGGCGTCCGTTCTCGGGGTTCGGGTCGGAGATGGATTCGGGGGCTCATCGTGGCCGTGCGTTTTTCCGCCGCTAAAAAATATTGGGCCAAAGTTGGTAAACAACCGAAAATCTCTTTGGACGTTAACGCTACGCTCCAGTCATCAGCGGAGTTTGGAACCGCCTCTCATCTCGCCGTCTACTGCCATCTCGTCTACTTAGAAACTTGGGCAGCAGGGAAACGGTTGCCGTCGGGGAAAGTGTGGCCCTTCGAGAGTGGCTCGTCGCGGTCATGTTTCGGGACCGCCCTGATATTCATAAATACTCAAAAACGACAGATGGAATGTACTTTTGGCTGAAATGACTTTGAACTTAAACGTGGACAGATTTACCTTACCTTTATCTTATTTGTGCACATTTTATGATCAAAAACATTGAACAAACATTGCGTCCTGGACCAAGACAGGACCAGGACAGGACCAGGACCAGGGCAGGACCAAGACAGGGCAGGACCAGGGCAGGACCAGGGCAGGACCAGGGCAGGACCAGGACAGGACCAGGACAGGACCAAGACAGGACCAAAACAGGACCAGGACAGGACCAAGACAGGACCAAGACAGGACCAGGACAGGACCAGACCAAGACAGGACCAAGACAGGACCAGGACAGGACCAAGACAGGACCAAGACAGGACCAAGACAGTACCAAGACAGGACCAAGACAGGACCAAGACAGGACCAGGATAGGACCAAGACAGGATCAAGACAGGACCAGGACAGGACCAGGACCAGGGCAGGACCAAGACAGGGCAGGACCAGGGCAGGACCAGGGCAGGACCAGGACAGGACCAGGACAGGACCAAGACAGGACCAAAACAGGACCAGGACAGGACCAAGACAGGACCAAGACAGGACCAGGACAGGACCAGACCAAGACAGGACCAAGACAGGACCAGGACAGGACCAAGACAGGACCAAGACAGGACCAAGACAGGACCAAGACAGGACCAAGACAGGACCAGGATAGGACCAAGACAGGATCAAGACAGGACCAGGACAGGACCAGGGCAGGACCAAGACAGGGCAGGACCAGGGCAGGACCAGGACAGGACCAGGACAGGACCAAGACAGGACCAAGACAGGACCAAAACAGGACCAGGACAGGACCAAGACAGGACCAGGACAGGACCAGACCAAGACAGGACCAAGACAGGACCAGGACAGGACCAAGACAGGACCAAGACAGGACCAGGATAGGATCAAGACAGGATCAAGACAGGATCAAGACAGGACCAAGACAGGACCAGGACAGGACCAGGACCAGGGCAGGACCAAGACAGGGCAGGACCAGGGCAGGACCAGGACAGGACCAGGACAGGACCAAGACAGGACCAAAACAGGACCAGGACAGGACCAAGACAGGACCAAGACAGGACCAGACCAAGACAGGACCAAGACAGGACCAGGACAGGACCAAGACAGGACCAAGACAGGACCAAGACAGGACCAAGACAGGACCAAGACAGGACCAGGATAGGACCAAGACGGGATCAAGACAGGACCAAGACAGGACCAGGACAGGACCAGGACAGGACCAGACAAAGACAGGACCAACACAGGACCAAGACAGAACCAGGACCAGGACCAGGACAGGACCAAGACAGGACCAGGACAGGACAGGACAGGACCAGGACAGGACCAGGACAGGACCAAGACAGGACCAGGACAGGACCAAGACAGGACCAGGACAGGACCAAGACAGGACCAAGACAGGACCAGGATAGGATCAAGACAGGATCAAGACAGGATCAAGACAGGATCAAGACAGGACCAGGACAGGACCAAGACAGGACCAGGACAGGACCAGACCAAGACAGGACCAAGACAGGACCAGGACAGGACCAAGACAGGACCAGGACAGGACCAAGACAGGACCAAGACAGGACCAGGATAGGATCAAGACAGGATCAAGACAGGATCAAGACAGGATCAAGACAGGACCAAGACAGGACCAGGGCAGGACCAAGACAGGGCAGGACCAGGGCAGGACCAGGACAGGACCAGGACAGGACCAAGACAGGACCAAAACAGGACCAGGACAGGACCAAGACAGGACCAAGACAGGACCAGACCAAGACAGGACCAAGACAGGACCAGGACAGGACCAAGACAGGACCAAGACAGGACCAAGACAGGACCAAGACAGGACCAAGACAGGACCAAGACAGGACCAGGATAGGACCAAGACGGGATCAAGACAGGACCAAGACAGGACCAGGACCAGGACCAGGACCAGGACCAAGACAGGACAGGACCAGGACAGGACCAGGACAGGACCAGGACAGGACCAAGACAGGACCAAAACAGGACCAGGACAGGACCAAGACAGGACCAGACCAAGACAGGACCAAGACAGGACCAGGACAGGACCAAGACAGGACCAAGACAGGACCAAGACAGGACCAAGACAGGACCAAGACAGGACCAGGATAGGACCAAGACGGGATCAAGACAGGACCAAGACAGGACCAGGACCAGGACCAGGACCAAGACAGGACAGGACCAGGACAGGACCAGGACAGGACCAGGACAGGACCAAGACAGGACCAGGACAGGACCAAGACAGGACCAGGACAGGACCAGGACAGGACCAAGACAGGACCAAGACAGGACCAGGATAGGACCAAGACGGGATCAAGACAGGACCAAGAAAGGACCAGGACCAGGACCAGGACCAGGACCAAGACAGGACAGGACCAGGACAGGACCAGGACAGGACCAGGACAGGACCAAGACAGGACCAAAACAGGACCAGGACAGGACCAAGACAGGACCAGACCAAGACAGGACCAAGACAGGACCAGGACAGGACCAAGACAGGACCAAGACAGGACCAAGACAGGACCAAGACAGGACCAAGACAGGACCAGGATAGGACCAAGACGGGATCAAGACAGGACCAGGACCAGGACCAGGACCAGGACCAAGACAGGACAGGACCAGGACAGGACCAGGACAGGACCAGGACAGGACCAAGACAGGACCAGGACAGGACCAAGACAGGACCAGGACAGGACCAGGACAGGACCAGGACAGGACCAAGACAGACCTTGCTTGACGGGCAAATATATCCCGCGGCGCCTTCGCCTTTAAACGCATAAAAATCATCTGATAAAGTTGTGTTTTGAACGTCGCTTTGGTCGAATTCTGTTCCCCGCGTTAATGAACAACCAGAACGGACTCCACTTTGAGACTCAAAGTTTCTGAGCAAACACTTCTACAGGACAAATAACCACCTGAGATTTGACTCCAGCTCCGGCGTTTTACCCAAAATCACCGCGACAACAAGCGATCTACGTTATTCATTTAGATCCTGGTTTATGTTTGTGAAGTGGAGACGTATGTTTTTGACTCGACCTGCTTGAGAGGAGATGATCCGAAAAATATGAGATGGACTTTTGAAACCCTGAGGAGACTTCCTGGATGACCCCATAAAGACCCCATGACGACCCCGTAATGACCTCATTTTGAGCATTTTGATCTAAATATACACATGCACTGCTGTATGTGTCCTTTTTGCAGGTGTAACTTTGTGGTCCTGCAGCGCCCTCTTGTGGTGAAGTCACACACGGACACTCCAGGCTAACAGTGGTTTAAGTGTGTGTGATTCTTCAGCAGACGTTTGCCAGAAATGAGTCAGGACTAAACATGGACCGGCCTCCTGCTGGTGCCAGAGTCAGGACTAAACATGGACCGGCCTCCTGCTGGTGCCAGAGTCAGGACTAAACATGGACCGGCCTCCTGCTGGTGCCAGAGTCAGGACTAAACATGGACCGGCCTCCTGCTGGTGCCAGAGTCAGGACTAAACATGGACCGGCCTCCTGCTGGTGCCAGAGTCAGGACTAAACGTGGACCGGCCTCCTGCTGGTGCCAGAGTCAAGACTAAACATGGACCGGCCTCCTGCTGGTGCCAGAGTCAGGACTAAACATGGACCGGCCTCCTGCTGGTGCCAGAGTCAGGACTAAACATGGACCGGCCTCCTGCTGGTGCCAGAGTCAGGACTAAACATGGACCGGCCTCCTGCTGGTGCCAGAGTCAAGACTAAACCTCACTCACTCTCTGTACCAAGGGCAGAGGCGGAGCCAGACATTCTAAACATCCGGGGCTTAGCCCAAAAAGAAAGGGAGGGGTTCATTCAGGCCAATATGATGTGGATTTAGTGCAGTTACATACAGTAACCCTCCAAAGGCAAAGACAGACCATGGCCTTTTTGCCTTCTGAGAGAGCTCCTCCCTCCAAAAAACGTTGAACAACAGCAGTGGTGGTAGCATTTAATTACATTTCAGGGTTCAGAATAAGCGGTCGCAATTTTTCTCAAATGCGATGCGTTTGTCAGAAAAAAGGGCTTTTATATCGCAGCTTTTGCGATACAAAAATGTGTGTTCAATTGCATAACCAAAGCGCTTAAGTATTGATCACTCGTCAATCGATCGTCAATAACATCATGACACATGTAGGACGCTGTGTTGACATGACGAGTCCCGCTGATGTCTCAGATCACCAGTCTAAAAGTGGGAGGAGCCACGTACTGTAAAGTTAGCGTCACAGATTCAGACTTCCGAGGTCAATAGCTCCTAAACGTAAAAGTCTTTGCAGATCATTCACAGCCAAAATACTCATATTTACACTGCCAAGTGACACAACCTCGTTTTTAACAATCAGATGCGTATTTTGGGCGCAGCGAATAACACTGATCCGAATGTGCAGACGGAGCCGAAACGAGTGCTTAGGGACCGTCATCAAATGTGCAGCCGGAGCGGTGACGAGAGTATTTAGGGACCGTCATCAAATAGAAAAACGAAAAATGGAACCGTTTTATAGCTGGAATGGAACGTCAAATAGAGCGGTACAATTTGAATAACAAAAATAAATACACCATGATGGACACCAAAGCAACCTTTATTTTTCCATCAGAAGCTTAACACATTTTTTTTGTGAGTGTGATGACAATATGTAAATGAGACTCCTGCAAATAGTCATCTGATTGATGATGATATGGAAGAAAGTTGTAAATAAGTTAATCTAACTTGGTGTTCATCAATTTGTTCAACAACTAATTTTATTTGCAAGTTTTCTGTTTAAAAAAAAAGTTTTAAAAGTGTTTAAAAGTTCATTTGTTTTGGGATTTTTAAAAATATGTTTACAAATACATTTTAAATAAATAATCGTGTTATATCAATGGAAAATATTGATTGTTAGTCACTTTCGTGTTTTGCTATACAATTATCAAATTGCTATACAAATTTGAAAAAATTAACGGATTGTTTAGCAGCACCGCTATAGAAGTGAAAATCCTTAATCTGAACCCTGCATTTACATC
The DNA here is from genome assembly GCF_026437365.1 of Eucyclogobius newberryi. Classification (NCBI taxonomy): domain Eukaryota; kingdom Metazoa; phylum Chordata; class Actinopteri; order Gobiiformes; family Gobiidae; genus Eucyclogobius; species Eucyclogobius newberryi. The sequence continues at coordinate 13,535,569 of NW_027315779.1, forward strand.
TTGGTGTTCTGATTAAAACAATCAGTAACAAAACAAATATGAAAAAACATAACCCCGATAGGGCTCGAACTCAAGACCCTGATGTTCACAATCTCATGCTCTACTGACTGAGTTAGCCAACCCCAAGTTCAGAAAGACTGTTTTTGAGTTCATGATTTTAGATTCAGTCTGATTTTTGTAGAAAGTAAAAGTCAGTCTTACCTTTATCAGACACCTTCCTCAGTGAGCTGTTTGTCCTGTAGTTTCTCTGCTTTAGCTTTGTAGATGAATAAAACCTAAGCCACTGCTTCACCGACAACCACAATGAATTCATGGTAAAGAGAACAAGCACCCAATCAGAGATGGAGCGACGCAGAGAAGAGTGACCCTCCACTCTGCACAAATGACACGTTTCACTTTTAAAACATTTAAATATGAAAAGAAAGACATGATTAAAGTGAAGCCACTGCTGGATTCGAACCCTGGTCCCCTGCGTCCCAACCCAACGCAAACCCAGGGCCTGGCTCCGCCCATGCCAACAGGCCAAAAACTCGAAATGTTCAAAACAGTTTATTTTACATTTCATAATGGTTATGGTTTGTTTGTTTGTCATGTGTTTTACACAATTTTTCTGTTTTATTACTTCCACCAAACGAGTGTCACTGATGGTCCCGCTCTGCTCCGGGTCCCGGTCTGGTCCCCGCTCTCAGGCCCCGGTCTTATTGCGTTGTCCTGGTTTAGCTCCGCCCTTAGTCACATGTGCCGTCGTCACGGTAACAAAACCACACGTTCCATTTTTAAAGTTTCACCAAAAACATTTTATTCTTTGTACAAAATGAGGCGATTTCATTACGACTGAACAGAGCAAACTCACAGTAGAAAAACCCGCGCTGCGCCTCGATCCGAACACAAAGAAACAAACCAAAAAGAGGCCGATCACTGAATCGTTATGCGTGGGGCGACGTCGTCATGGTAACCAGGCTTTGTCTACACTGGAAATGAAATAAAATCTTCAACAAAGTTTGGTTGAATTGGTGCTCGTGTCCACCAGGGCTGCGACCGTTTGATCATCGAGCGGAAAACGCAAGTGATCGAGCGAAATGCCAAACGTAATCGCAGCTATAAATGTAAAAGTCTAAAACAGAGAGCTTTAAAAACACCGTGATCTCTTCCTGTTCCTTCATGATAATGCACACAGTGTATTAGAAGTCTCTCCGAGCAGCTCTAATATAACTTTAAATAAGAAATGCACTTTGTCAGGGTTTATAAGTAAATGAAACACTTTTGGAGTTTGGTGTCTTGAGTCAGGGGGGAGCAGGTCTAAACGGTTTGCTGAATGTCTCACACAACGCTGTCCCGTTTCTTTAGCGGATCCTTAAGACGCAAAGATCAAGAGGAAATAAAGATGTAAGTACATTTGTATATAATATTTCTGATCGTGGCTCATGCATCAGTCGAGTTGCAGTTTGTGAAGAAATTTAAAAAAAATAAAAAGTCAAAAATTACAGGAAGTAGAATCCCTCTGTGATGTCATCAAAAAAAGCGCCAGTCCGTCAAAAATGCAAAGAAAATGTGCAGTTTATACCTTTTTAAGACGGTTTAAACTCATTGTATGATTTAAATAGATTTTGGCTCTTGTTTTCAATCTGGTTGCTTAGTAACAGTTGAGTTTCTGCCTTTGTCATATTTACTTATATTTACTGCCCATATGGAACCAGGAAGTGACATGATAAACATCACTAAAATGGCCAAATTGGATTAAAACAGGCAAAATGTTTGATCAAATCTGAAATATAATCACGTTCTCTTTGTTTTAGTGGAAAGTGCAGTCGAACGGGTCACAAAAGTAATAAACGGTGGCAGCCCTGGAGTCACGATGTCACAGCGGCGAAATCACGCGCCCGACAACCAAACGGGGAACGGTTCAAACCCAGGACACGCGCTTTTATTTACTTTATGGGTCAGAAATGGAGGAAAACGTCGTCGTCGTCGTTCTCTGTGCGAACTCGGCCTCGACTCCCGAGCATTTACGTTGCAGCTTCAAACCAGAACAAAGCAGTCGAAAACCTTCTTTTATTCAATTTATACAAAAAAAAAGTTCATTTTAAGGGAGAAACTCGGGACATGCGCCACCAACGTCACACAAAAGACTCTCCATGCAACACGGCTTTGCACAACACGGGGATCAAACCACAAACCATGAGCATGATCGTTAGTCATTGTTCATCGTTCCGTAAACCGAAACACGAACAAATCGGGGGGGGGATGAAAAGTTCACATTTGTCAGTGTTAAAAATAGAGCTTGAGCGTACATTTACTCTCAATATTTACACGTATTTACACACAAACGGGCTACAAAAGAAAGAAAAGTCTCCTTCAAATGCATATATCTCTATAGAAAGATGTGCTTTTTGTGTGGACGCAGCAGGGGCTAATGGGAAACTCAAACGCGCCGGCGAGTTGGTCGTAAACATGTATGAAAATACCCTTTTTTTGTGTTTTTAATCCCATTTCCCGACGCAAAAGTCGTCGTTTGATCTCGATACGTCCAGGATTATTATCGCAATATTCAGTTCATTGATGATCGTGATCGTTCAAGGTCACAATAAGGTCATTATAGTTCAAGAAAATGCATCTAAATGTAGAGTACTGGCCGTTTTTGTCACATTTGCCTTGATTTTGTCGTTCGGAAAGTTCGATATTGTAAAAAATGCTCACAATCTCGCGGAACAGTAACTATTTCTCTGCCGTTGGGTCTCGGAAACAGTGAACGATCGTTACATCGACATTGCTGCTTCGTTCTCGAGCTGCGGGGACGTCGCCCGTTTGAAGAGCGAGAGCGCCATTCATCCGGATTCAAATACATAAAAACGATCCGCTCATAATAATGTGGATTACGACGAGAAACGACGGCTGGAAACGCACGGAAAATCTAAAACGTTGGACGAATGAACTTCAGAAACTTGTGTAAACGGTTCATTTTTGCAGTGAAGTCAACCGAATGTGGAGAAATCAAGTTGTTTTTTCAATTCGTTTCTCAAAATCAATCAATAGAAACAAAAAAAAGAAATGTGGTCAAACGTAGACAGTTTACCATTTAATCGTTTTAAATGAATCCAAAGCAAATCTTTAGAATTTTTTATAGCAATTTTACCAAAAAAAAAAGCTGTTTCCAAATGTGAAATAAAGTGAATAGTCTTTAAAATAATCTTAAAATGTCGAGACCTTGGTTAAAAACACAACGAATCCTGGTTTAAGTTCTGTTTGTGTGTCTTTTCCGTGAATCTTCGTTGGATCATTTTGTTCCGTAAAGTCACAGATATATCACTTTGTGTTTATAAACCCGAGTACCAAAAATATGTCATTACTCTCTTGATTCTGTCCACGTTTAGTGACCAATTAGAATTATTTTCACACCGTTTTTAAGCGTGAAAAGCCCTGTTTGTCACATGCAAGAAGCGCCATCGTCCTTCGTCAAGTGGGCGGAGCCACCGAAGGAGCACAAACGGCGCCAGCGTTTCAGAAACTCAACATGGTGCGAGAAAAAGAGTGAATCGTACAAATCGATAGGAAACACTTTGGTTAAAGGGAAATTAAAACGTGTTGGCTTTGCGTCCCACCAGGAGGAGGCGCCGTGGAAACGCTTTTAGCACTTTTTAATCCTTTTTTTTTATACATGTCATTTTTTTTTTTTGCTTTCGATGAGTTTGTGTCGCTTTCCGTACAGTTTTTGTCTCAATTCTTTTGCGTTTCTCTGCTTTTTGCCGTTGTGTTTTGGCCCGAGTCTGCGCTCTCTCTCGTCCAATCATCTGGCTGTGTGCGGCGTGAAGCTCCTCCCCCGAATTGGCCGAATCAATTAATGGCTGACGAGCGATTAAAGTCCAAATCGCAAGGTCAAATGAACCACTATGACCTGATCGTTGAGAATAAGAGCAATTCCTCCGTCACACCACCAGATGTCGCCATAAAAGAGAAAAACGGTCCAAAAACGGGCGACTCTGGACGTCTGAAATGGACCTACCGAAGCAAAGCGCGTATCCACAAACCAATGCATTCTTTGTGGCACTTTAGCGAAGAGTTTTAAAAATAAAAACGAGGCGTAAATAAAAATAAAAACAAAGCGAAACACTGGCGTTTGCGACTCGTCCGTCGGCCGCTGCAACTTTGCCATTTTATTCGTTATTTTCAATGTAAATGTTTGATTGAGGCTCGACGGGAAAGCACCCACAACGCAACGTCTTAAAGAAAAGAAAAAAAAAAAGAAAAACATTTAAAGCACAATATCATGCACTCGCTCCGTCACAACAAGCACAAACGATCAAAAAACACACAGAAAAGGCTTGTATTCCCTGCAAGAGTCTAAACTTCACAGCCCCAACGAAACACGGAGAAAACAACTGAAAATACACCTGTTTTATTCCCCCCAACGCAATGACAATAAAATACTGTTAAAAATATGGTTACAAACAGCTCTGCGTCAGAGGCGAAAGGAAAAGGGTTCACAGCGTCGGAACTTCGGAGCTTTGGCAGGAAAACGTCCAAAAGGTCCGAGTTAAGAGTTCCGAAAACGTGTCTCAATGTCACGTCAGCTGCGGAAAGAACGCTGCGAAACGCCAACAAAATGCCAACGAAACGCCATCGGAACGGCAACGAAAAGGCAATGAAACGCCAACGAAACACCATCGGAAGGCCAACAAAACGCCAACGAAACGCCAACAGAACGCCAACAGAACGCCAACGAAACGCCAACGGAACGCCAACGGAACAGCAACGAAACGCCAACAGAACGCCAACGAAACGCCAACGGAACGCCAACGAAACGCCAACAGAACGCCAACGAAACGCCAACAGAACGCCAACAGAACGCCAACGGAACGCCAACAGAACGCCAACGAAACGCTAACGGAACGCCAACAAAACGCCAACGCTCCACGTCTGGAATCCACCGAAACAAAGACGGAAATCACTCGAGTTTTGTTTGAAAAACCTTTACGACGAAACAGAAACAAAAGTGAACCAGGACTACTTTAAAGAGTAAGAAATCTCAGGTTTGACTTTTTAGTTTTAAGGTTTCCACGTTTTTTTCAGGTTTTTCTCATGACGCACCTGAACCTGAAACCTGAAATGAGGAAAATGTCGCGGATTGAAATACCAAAGAATCTCCTCAAACCAACAAAAAAAACCTTCCAAATCCTGTTGTAAGAATATTGAAAATGTGTGAATGGAGACGAAAATGCCAATGATTTTACGTTTTTATGAAGTAAAAATAAAGCACTTTTGAATTAGTTTGATTATCAATGACAAATGAAGGAACATAATGTGTTCTAGACTCGAAATGGTACGAAAGCATCACAAAAAGTAGAATTTGTGGTAAAATATGTGACGCAGACATTTTTCAAAGTATTTGTCCAGTAAAATCGAATCAAATCTGGATTTTGCCTTCGTCAAACTGTGAAACGTTTTTTTATAACTCCAAATAATGTGTTTTGGGCTTTTCATCACCGGGATTTGTCATATTTCCTGATGTTCTGAGGTTGATCCCAGTTTCTTCGCCGAAACGTTCGCCTCCAATCTGGAATTTAGACGGGTTCATGAAAATTGGTTGAATACATTTTTGACTCAAGTCTCAAACAAAACAATCGATCTAAAAACAAACTGCTCCAATCGAGCCCATAAACTTTGAGCGACCATTAAAAATACACGTTAAATTTTTAATAATTACACGGTTCGGCTGGTCGTTACAAAAAGTACGGCAAACACTTAAAACAATTAAAAAGGGTTCTGATCGTTGGGCTCGGAGCGGTTTAAGAGCGAAAGCAGCTGAGGCGGCATCGAAAGTCCCCCGGGCACTTCCTCTAAAAAATATTGTCCGCGTTGACGTCGTCCGCCAAAAACCAGAGGAACCGTAAACCCGCCCATGTCCGCCGAAAACCAGAGGAACCGTGAACACGCCCATTTCCACCGAAAACCAGAGGAACCGTGAACACGCCCATGTCCGCCGAAAACCAGAGGAACCGTGACCACGCCCATGTCCGCCGAAAACCAGAGGAACCGTGACCACGACGATGTCCGCCAAAAACCAGAGGAACCATGTCTGCCGAAAACCAGAGGAACCGTGAACCCATTGATGTCCGCCGAAAACCAGAGGAACCGTGACCATGACAATGTCCGCCAAAAACCAGAGGAACCGTGACCATGTCCGCCGAAAACCAGAGGAACCGTGAACCCACTGATGTCCGCCGAAAACCAGAGGAACCGTGAACATGTCCGCCGAAAACCAGAGGAACCGTGAACCCATTGATGTCCGCCGAAAACCAGAGGAACCGTGACCATGACAATGTCCGCCAAAAACCAGAGGAACCGTGACCATGTCCGCCGAAAACCAGAGGAACCGTGAACCCACTGATGTCCGCCGAAAACCAGAGGAACCGTGAACATGTCCGCCGAAAACCAGAGGAACCGTGAACCCATTGATGTCCGCCGAAAACCAGAGGAACCATGAACCCATAGATGTCCGCCGAAAACCAGAGGAACCGTGAACCCATTGATGTCCGCCGAAAACCAGAGGAACTGTGAACCGATTGATGTCCGCCGAAAACCAGAGGAACCGTGAAAATGTCCGTCGAAAACCAGAGGAACCGTGAACCAGCCGATGCCGCAAACGCTCACAAAGGCAATTCAGGCGCGTCGTTTGTTTAATGACACACATCCCAAAAGGAGACGTTAAAAAAACAAAAACATAAAAACGTGCTTGGGGGAATGTTCCGCCCGATTCCGAGGTGCTCGGCGTAACTTTGCCGTTGTTTCGTGGTTCTCTCTTTGGGATGTTCCGCAGTGTGGCATTAAGTCGTTTTACGTTCCCCTCGAGTCGCAGTATAACGTAAGATTCGTGCATCTACTTCAAACCTTCAAGTTTTGTGCATCTACTCCATCTACTGGCCGCATGTACAAAAAACACGCAGTTTTTTGTGAGGCTCAGAGAATGTGAGCTCTTAAACAGGATTAAAAGGAACATAAAGAATGAAAACAACTCGGAACACGGTGAGAAAAGTCTATTTAATGCCATACTGCGGAACATTGCAGGCAACGTGACATCGTCTCCATGGAGAAGTTGTGTATTTTAGAAAGTATTTTATGAGAAGAAAAACACAGATTTACTTAAGATTGAGCAAACGCGTCGTATCTTCCGTTTTTTTTTTTTTAAAACGTCATTAAAAACAACATCACATTCTTGAATTGCATTTGTTTCACTTTTGATTCTTCGCATCGGCACGACGACGGGTCACATGACTCCAAACACGTCGTCATGTACGCCCGTTAAAATGACTTGAATTTAGGAGATTTTCAAGGTTTTTTGGGACAGTTTTCAATCGTCGGTTTAGCGTGTGTCAAGTACACTTTTCTTTTAGCACTAAAAAGTATTAAAATCTAAACTTGACGACCGCTCGCATCGAGACAAACAGTATTTCCCAAAAATAGCAATAAAAACATCAACAATAGATAAAAAGCTGGAAGTTTAACGCCGTGTCATGGAACTTTCCAGGCAAAATCTGTGCAAAACTCCAGAAACTCCCATAGGTCTACTCGAGTTTACCGTGCGAGTACTACCGTCGTTCACCTTGATCGTTTCCGTGACGTATCGCACTTCAAACAGTTACCGTGAGCTTTAATTACGGACAAACGCCTTCAAACATCGAGCAGAAAAACGTGAATTCAAGTCATTTTAACAGATGCAGAAGAGTGTGGTTGTTTGGGGCGGAGTCTCTGTGGTTTCTGCGGTACAGTTCACATCATGACGTGGCAGCGCCACGTGGTTGTTTGGGGCGGAGTCTGTGTGGATTTTGCAGCGCCGTGTGGTTTCTGCAGTACAGTTCACATCATGACGTGGCGGCGCCGGTGCAGGGACAGGTGGTCGGATCTGGAGAAAGAGCGGTCGCACTCGGTGCACCGGAACGGCTTGATGCCCGTGTGTTTTCGGAAATGCCGCGTGAGTTCGTCGGAGCGGGCAAAACGCCACGTGCAGCCCTCCCAGGTGCAATGGTACGGCTTCTCTCCTGCGGGAAAACACACAAGAGTGAGACGTTTAAGACACGCAAGAGCGAGACGTTTACGACACACAAGAGCGAGACGTTTACGACACGCAAGAGCGAGACGTTTACGACACGCAAGAGCGAGACGTTTACAACCTACAAGAGAGAGACGTCAATTGTCCTTTTATTACGCCTACTGCTGAATCTGTGACGCTGTCACATCTTCTCCCCTTTGTTTTACCATCAAAAAGCTATTTTATTTTGAATTCTTGGCAAAATGTGCGGCTTTGCCGCACAGACACCGTGACTCTTTGAATAAAAATGTGAATAACTTGTCGGTCCACCCCTGAAGATGAGTCTCACCAAATTTCACGTTGATAGGGCTGACGCCCTGGGAGGAGTTTGTGAAAGTCTAAAGTGTAAACATGTTCTGGCGATTTCCCCATTGGAATAACATGGGAGGTTTTGGTCATCGCTACGGCAAAACCATAACAATTATGACATGGGTCTCATTGACTTTTTTGATGGGGATGCCAAAATTGAGTTGTGTGTCAAATTTCATAAAATTTCGCAAAACTAAACATTTAACCTCCATATAAAATCTGTAGGGGGCGCTGTGGTGCCAAATTAATTTATTTCACTTCAAGTACGTTTAGCGCAAAGAGTTTAACAACTGATTCTAATTTGACGCAATTCGGACTTTATCTGCGCAAACAGCAGAAATGTTAAATTTGGGAGATTTCTGAAATTCTAGCTACAGTTTGCGGCTTCGCCGCTCAGAGACCGTGAGTCAATGTAATTTGGATAACTTTTGATGTCCCACTCCTCAGTAGCATTTTCACCAAATTTCAGCTTTTTAGGGCCAACGCCCTGGGAGGAGTTCGTAAAAGTACGACGTTTGGAAAAACTCCGAAGTCATGTTTAGCCATTTTTGAAGCAATATGGCCGACATTTGGTTGGGCGGACGGCGTTGCCGTAATAATATTTTTTACTTCTCTTGTCACCATCTACCTCTGCGCCAAATTTCATGATTCTACGATCAGATTTTTTTTGGGTCATTTCCCAGCTCTCAATGCATTTTTGGTACATTTGGGGGCGCTGACGCGCCAATTTTTTTTATTTTAGAAAAGGGAAATAGCCAGAATGTAGAGAGGCACGATTTTTAGAGGTGTGCAAATTTTTGTGACTTTTTGTCAATGTTCACTGGGTGAAAAATAGGGGGGTTGGTCCCGAGAAGAAAGAAAGAAGAAAGAAGAATAATATTCCGATGCGAAAACAATGTTTCCCATTTTTCAAATATCATAAACTATACATTTTCGGAAAGCGCTCACGCTTTCCTACCTCATGGTGTGGGTCCCTGGTCACTGACGGGTACTTTCGATAATTTTGAGTGGGCTCCGCCCACTTTGTGTTTTTGGCCCTCTATACAGTAATAATGTTCAATTTTTGCATTACATGCTTATATGCACGGAACATGCAAGAGATGGGGAACGTATTTGTGAGCCACTTAGCGCAAATGAGTGCTTTACATTGGGATGATGACCGCGAATTTAAAGTGCTCGTTTAGTGCGAACTTTTGCACGGGCTTCGCCCGTTTACAACGGTAATGTTCCATTTTCCTACAACTAATTAGTATGCACGGGGCGTGCATGAGTGGAGGAGTGCGTTAGTGAGTGTTTGGAAGTGGGCGAGCGCATCGCGCTCGATTTCGTGCGCACTTTCGCAGCCGTGCTTCGCACGGCCTTACAAGACTAATAGGCCTCTCGCCAGCTTGTGGCGCTCGGGCCTAATAAGCAGTTTCCCCGTCACTTCTGCTGCTGAAGCTCGTCAGAGACACTTGATGAGAGTTCAGACACGTCTGTGTTTGTCACTAAAGTTGTGTTTGTGTTTCTAATGATCTATGACGTTAATTAGAAATCGAGTCATTTAAGACGCTGTGAGCTTGTTTTGTGCATTGGAGGATTCTGAGCCGAGAAGTGACACGACACAATTTATGAAGCAGCAACAAAGGAATAAAGGACATTTGATGAATGAATGTTTTGGACCAACTCCAGGACGTTTGTTCGGACGTGGTTTGCTTTGCATCTGTTACAGGCGAGTTTATCACGGCTGATGTAACACGGAGATGTTTTTAAGGTTTGTGGCACATGATTAAAGTTTTGTGTCTTTATCCGTAGCACTAAAGCCGTAATATGTCGCTCATTCAAATTATTTCAATAATTGGGGTTAATGATGCATTGATGTGGTATGCAATCTGTAAGTATTATAGTATCAAGTATTTTCCCGAGTATCAAAATCGAGTTTGAAATTGCATCGTAACAACACGCCACCGCCATGACCCAAAGGACCTCCGACCCAAACGACCTCCGACCCCCACACTCCGAGCGCCGCGCCCTCCTCAGAACCAATCGAATGCTGCACGTGTCAGACCTGTGTGTATCCGGCGATGGGCCTTCAGGTGCGAGCTCTTGGTGTAGACCTTTCGACAGCCCTCGTAGTCGCACATGTGGATCCTGCGCCGCTTCATGTCTGGAAAGTCCGGGTCCATCTGCTCCAGGTCAATCACGGCGCTGAAACACAACCACAGGAAATATAAGTGAGAGGTAAACAAAGAAAACACGGGAAATATACGTGAGTGGTAAACAAAGAAAACACAGCAAACATACATGAGAGGTAAACAAAGAAAAACAGGAAACATACGTGAGAGATAAACAAAGAAAACGACACAATCAGTTTTTCTTCTGCTCTAGATGATTTGCTTTTGAGTTGTAATTTGAGACTTGCCCACAAGGAGGCAGCATTAATGCACTGACGCTCACATCCTCCCACTACTGCATCTGGTACTTTGTGTTCAGAATCTTTGCAAACCTGTGATAATCTTCTCTTTCCGCTGCGCTCATTAAATGTGCAGCGTTTTCACAAGTTTGTCGATCCATTAAAGTTCAAATTAAATTAAAGTCACATTAAAATGAGATTAAAGTATAACAGGTTTTTCTAATTCTGACTTAGTTTGGTGGTGTAGAACCTGTGGTAAATATTTATCATAGTTTTACTTCCGTGAAGACGTAGTTTGTGAAGACATTTAGAACAAATTTAAATGACAGGAAGTCGAGCTGAAGCCCTCTATGATGTCATCAGTGTGCGACACAGACAGTTTAAACCATGGTTGGACTAAATAAAGGTGTTTTATGGTATTATTGTGTGTCTGATCAGAACTGTCATTTATGTGGAGTTTGGCTCTTGTTTACAGTCTGGTTGCTAGGTAACAGCTGTGGAATTATGACATATGTGCTCATGGCCAACCAGGAAGTACAATTATAAACTACAAACGGGCCAAATGTTTAGTCAAATCTGAAATATAATCGTGTTCAGTGCGTTTTGGTCAAAAGTGTGACTCTAAATGCAAAACTGTTTAATGGTGTAGAACCTGTGGTAAATATTTATCACAAAGTCAGAATTAGATTCAGTATCTGTACAATCTGACCATGTATTTGACTCAAACGCAACTATTATGGGAAACGGTGTAATTATATGTAAAATAAAATAAAAAGTAGATTAAACAGAGGATTTACTTTGACATCATTAGTTTCTCCTTTCTGCCGTCCCGTTTTAAAGCTTCTACAATCCAAACTGTGTCTTGACGGTCGGCTAAAATCACGACCAACCGATTTAATCGACGAAAAGGTTCCCATCCCCTTTCGCGCCGCTGCGTTTCCGTGGCAGCGTGACCGACGGCGAGCGCATGACGTAATGGTGTTTACAGCTCTGCCCGGTCTCTCTCCCTCTCCCCCCCTTTCACTCGCCCACACACACACACACACAGACAGAGCTCCCATGATGCTCTGCTCCTCCGAGGACACTCCCGGGGAACGGTTGCAGCTGCCGCGCCCGTCGGGTGTGGCCCGGGCTTAAGACTAATGCGTCCGCCGCACGAACGCGCCACCGCCTCCACTTGTTCTGTGTGTGGAAAATGTTACGCAGTGTTTGACCCCGGGGCCGTTTAGGGCAGGAAATGATGTCATCGATATTTGGCTTTTCAAAGAGATAAAAAGGGGCAGAATTTGTTTTATTTTCCTCACTCAGTCTAAATTAGCCTGGATTTATGTTTTTTTTTACTTTAAAATAACTTAAATTATTTGTCATAAATGGGGCTCATTGACCAATTGTGACTAGTTAATACTTAAAAATAAAAAAAAACAATTGGATTATGACAAAGATACCGACAATATTAGATTAAAAATAATAATGATAATAATAATTCAGCTTTCCCGCAAAAATACACTTTATTCGTAAATATTCACTAGAAACCTTTAGTCATTATATTTCAAACTATCTGCTCTTGAATAAAACTAAATTCCTTGAACTCCTTGAACAGACACCTTAACGTGGTGGAGGGGTTTGAGCGCCCGAATGATCCCAGGAGCTATGTTGTCGGGGGCTTCAAGCCCCTGGTAGGGTCTCCCAAGGTAAACAGGTCCTAGGTGACGGGTCAGACAAAGATCGGTTCAGAAGCCCTTTATGAAGCACCAAACAACAAGGCCAGTTACGTCGCCCGGATTGGCGTCACCGGGGCCCCATCCTGGAGCCAGGCCTGGGATGGGTGTTCGTGCTCGAGAGCGAGCGCCTGGTGGCACAGCCCGAAAGAGCGACGTGGGGCCACCCTCCCGTGGGTCCACCACCCGCAGGAGGATCCAGAAGGGGCCGGTGCAGAGAGATCAAGGCGGTCATCCGACCTCCGGCCGCGTGTCTTGGACACTCGGGTGAAGAGAGGGGCAGAGTTGTCAACCGATTACCACCTGCTGGTGAGTTGGATCCGCTGGCGGAGGAGGAAGCCAGACAGACTTGGCAGACCCAAGCGCATTGTGAGGGTCTGTTGGGACGTCTTGCGAAGCCCTCTGTCAGTAGGGTATTCAACTCGCACCTCCGGGAGAGCTTCTCCCATATCCCGGGGGAGGCTGGGGACATTGAGTCCGAGTGGACCATGTTCTCTGCCTCCATTGTTGATGCGGCTGCTCAGAGCTGTGGTCGTAAGGTCTCCGGTGCCAGTCGTGGCGGCAACCCCCGGACCCGGTGGTGGACGCCGGAAGTAAGGGATGCCGTCAGACTGAAGGAGGTCTATCAGGCCACTTTGGCTTGTAGGCCAAAAACCCGGGCTTGGGAGGAGTTTGGGGAGGCCATGGAGGAGGACTATCGGTCGGCCCCAAAGAAATTTTGGCAAACCGTCCGGCGCCTCAGGAGGGGGAAGCAGTGCCTCACCAACACCGTTTACGGTGCGGGTGGAGACCTGCTGGCCTTGACTGGGGATGTCGTCGGACGGTGGAAGGAACACTTTGAGGACCTCCTTAATCCCTCAGTCACGTCTTCCGAAGAGGAAGCAGAGACCGGGGACTCAGGGGCTGGCTCGCCCATCACCCAAGCTGAAGTCACTGAGGTTGTTCGCAAACTCCTCGGTGGCAGGGCTCCGGGGGTGGATGAGATCCGCCCTGAGTAAAAGTCTCTAGATGTTGTAGGACTGTCTTGGTTGACACGTATCTGCAACATCGCGTGGTGGTCGGGGACCGTGCCTCTGGACTGGCAGACCGGGGTGGTGGTCCCTCTGTTCAAGAAGGGGGACTGGAGGGTGTGTTCCAACTACAGAGGGAGCACACTCCTCAGCCTCCCGGGTAAGGTCTATTCCAAGGTACTGGAGAGGAGAATCCAACCAATAGTCAAACCTCAGATTCAGGCAAGGCAAGGCAAGTTTATTTGTAGAGCACATTTCATACACAGGGCAATTCAATGTGCGTCACAGCAGGAACAATGCATTAAAATCACAAAGAAATTACAGAAACAGAAATACAATAAAATTAACTAAATAAAAAAGGAGGAGCAGAGTGGTTTTCTTCCCGGTCATGGAACACTAGACCAGCTCTATACCCTCCATCTGGTGCTTGAGGGTTCATGGGAGTTTTCCCAACCAGTCCACATGTGCTTTGTGGATCTGGAGAAGGCTTTCGACCGTGTCCCTCGGGGTGTCCTTTGGGGGGTGCTCCAGGAGTACCGGGTCCGGGGTCCGGTCCCTGTATGACCGGAGCAGGAGCTGTGTTCGCATTGCCGGCAGTAAGTCAGACTGTTCCCAGTGCATGTTGGACTCCGCCAGGGCTGCCCTTTGTCACCGGTTCTGTTCATAATTTTTATGGACAGAATTTCTAGGCGCAGTCGGGGGTCGGAGGGTGTCCGGTTTGGGGACCACAGGATCTCATCTCTGCTGTTTGCAGACGATGTTGTCCTGATGGCGCCATCAAACCCGGACCTGCAACATGCACTGGGACGGTTTGCAGCAGAGTGTGAAGCGGCTGGGATGAGAATCAGCACCTCCAAATCTGAGGCTATGGTTCTCGACCGGAAAAAGGTGGCTTGCCCTCTCCAGGTGGCAGTGATGCAGTGATGCAGTCGCTGCAGACTGTTGTGGTAAAGCTCTCGATTTACTGGTCGGTCTACGTTCCTACCCTCACCAATGGTCATGAGCTTTGGGTAATGACCGAAAGGACAAGATCGCGGATACAAGCGGTCGAAATTAGTTTCCTCCGCCGGGTGGCTGGGCGCTCCCTTAGAGATAGGGTGAGGAGCTTCAATTTTGCCCTGATATACTACATTAAGAAATGTTTACCAGACCAATGTTGGGTATCTTTTTTTTCAGCACAACCTCACCTATATGATCAGTTAGTTAGTTTTTCACTTTGACATACTATTTCAACAAACTGGACCTAAACACACACAGAAAACACAAAGTCCGTCTAGAAAAATTATGTTTTTTTCCATTGTAAAACTCTTAAACATGCTCAACCAAGCATTTAAAAAGGTTCAAAATGAACCACAAGGTGCAAATATGAACATATAGAAGTATTCTTGTGATATATACAAGCAATAAACAACTATTTACAATAAAAAGTAGGTAAATCCTCAGAAGTTTTTCTATTTGTGCTACTTCTCAAAACAGTTTCTGTCCAAAATGACACAGAGAGCCACATCACAGGCATTGCACTTCCATGTGAGTGATGTTCAGAAGGAACACTAAACCAGGTCTAAACCAGGTCTAAACCAGGACTAACGCAGGTCTAAACCAGGTCTAAACTTGAACATGAAGCGTGCCCCTCATTTTACTTCACAACAACTATATTACTGACAATGAAATACTTTCCAAAACTACTCAAAAACAGCATAATTCCTCTCGTTCGTTCTTCCTCTTTGACTATTTGTCATGTGACTAATGTTTACATTCCTCGTGTGCATCCTGAACATCCGGGTTAGCACAAGGCTAACGTTTTTTCCCGTTTCGTTTCATCACAAAAGACGACAAAGTTATTATAAGTAATGTAACGCGCGCAGAAAAGAGCGCATATTTTTCCGCACATTTTTAATGGAATTGAAATGATCATAACTTTGGTTTTAATGGATGGATTCGCATAAAAAAAAAAATCACTCAGCCGTAGCGTCAGGTCTCTGCTTCCGCATGACGTCGACGGCAGCCGTCTACGTCACTTAGTTTTCATGCTGCGCGGTCCTAAACAGACCATGTTTCAAAACGCACCGGTGCGGGCGTCGACCCCGAAGGGTTAATAAACGATATGTTCCTTTTGACAGTCTGAAAACGATGATATTGTGAAGCGTTGCAGCTCTGACGTCATAAGTCGGGACCACATTACCCACAATCCCCCACTGTGCATTAGCGTTGCGCTGCGCTGCACCGGCCTGTCACCAGCGATCTCGCAGAGGACTCGGGTTTGTGCGGCGTCCAAAACGATCTGAATACGGTGAGAAACGATCCTAAATCTGTCCTAAGTTCAATATCGTGTTGTTATAAGTAGTTCATCATTACATTGGCTGTAACTTTCATCACAAACAAGCGTATTTTAAAAGGTCCCATAACATGCAAAATTGACTTTTCAGAGCTTTTAACCTTCTTACATTGCTATTTGTGCTTCATATATGTACCCAGAGTGTTTTTTTGATTGATTCCCGCAGTGTTTAGCTATATTACAGACTATCTCCTTTCCTCGAATCTCCAAACTGACGGGCGGTGGCTGCAAGCACGCGTCACCATCCCCTCTCCACCATGTTATGGCACCTTTAATGCTAAATCTGTAACTTAACCACAGGAATCTATTGGCATATTGTGGTAAAAGAAGAAAAACTACGACATTTAAAAAGGACATATTCTGCATTATTCGTCCTTTAAACGCTCTCCTGTCCCTTAGCGTTAGCGTGTTGTAGAATTTAAAATAATGTATGAACTAAAAACCACACATGACTTTCTCTCAGCCATTTGTTCCCTCATTGGAATTTGACCTCTAGACCCCTCTAGACCCCTCTAGACCCCTAGACCCCTAGACCTCTAGACCTCTAGACCTCTAGACCTCTAGACCTCTAGACCTCTAGACCTCTAGACCTCTAGACCTCTAGACCTCTAGACCTCTAGACCTCTAGACCTCCAGACCTCCAGACCTCCAGACCTCCAGACCAAGCCCCCGGAAGCCAAGATGGCCGCCATTGAAACCTATGGAGCGTGCTCATTGGCGCATGGTTCCAAAAAAGTTTTTTTAGTTCCGCATTACTTCCTGAATACTGTCTCATTTACGCCCACTTTTGTGACGTCATCGCCATAAGGCTTTGGCGTCGGGAGCGCGCACGTCACAGCAGCGTGAAAGACTGAGAACAGTCAACACGGACTTTTGGAATAATTCGGCTTGAAATAGTCTGTTTACGTAACGTGATGGATTGTTATATCCATCTATAAATATACATGTATCATGTTGTAAAGGTCTGATATTTAAGAGAATTATAAAGAAGTGTTAAGATAAAAAGTCTGGTTTAATGACAATAAATTACATTTAGAGGTGTAATAACGTCCTCATCATTTTCTGTAGTTTTTGGTTTGGGTATATATTTTGTTATTAACTTTTCAGTTATTTATTTATATAATATGATT
Organism: Eucyclogobius newberryi; assembly: GCF_026437365.1. NCBI lineage: Eukaryota > Metazoa > Chordata > Actinopteri > Gobiiformes > Gobiidae > Eucyclogobius > Eucyclogobius newberryi. Next base: position 13,552,546 of record NW_027315779.1, read on the forward strand.
TGGCCAATATGCTTTTTTTAAATCAAAGAAATATAAAATATAATCATCAATTCTGTTACATAATTGAGTTAAGCAGTATTTAATTATATTCACTTTTTCCTTTTGTGTCGTTTTTGTGTCATGTCAATCTTTAATAAATACAAAACACATTTGTTTATTAATGTATTTAATAAGAATAATGAACATGAATGAACTTGTTCAATAAATGCAAATCTGATTATAACTACAAATGATAAATTGATTTTAGCCACAGTTTTAGTTGAGTTTTAAAGCTACAATGTGGGAGTCCCTTATTAAGGAGTTTTGGAGTCTGTGTACTGTTCATTATTATTATCATCATTAATAGAATCAGAAAAGGTTTATTGCCATTGTCAAAGAACAGAATTCACAAACAGTGGAACTTGCTTTGGTGATTCAGTGCAACATAAAAATAGTAACAAAAATAAAACAACCTGTATAAGTCAAATAGAACATACTGAATAAGATAAGATATTCCTTTATTGTCCACACATTTCGTTGTTGCAACACAGTAGATACAGAGGAAAAGGACAGAAAACTTATAGGAAGTTTAAAAAACACTCTTAATAGATCGATCTTAATAGAAGAACTCTTATAAACAAAAACTCCTATGGACAGAACCTCTCATTTCTTAATAAGGAATGGAGGGGGAAAATAGAGATAAAAAATAAAATAAAAACAGCAAGCATAAGACAAGATAATACTAATAATAATGGTAAAATAAACACTCTTTTTACATCAGTTATATGAACATGAATGTGACATTATTGCGTTAAATACTGAATATCTCAGTATTTAACAAGACTTTGTTTCCATGGCTACGCAGTCTTCTGATGAAAAGGACTTCAGTAAACTCCTCCGTTCAGCTCCATCGTTTGACTGAGGGACAAACAGAACATGTCACAGCTTTAGATTATACAAGTCACATAACATACACTTCATATGTTTTAGATTTATACAAGTCACATAACATACACTTCATATGTATTAGATTTATACAAGTCATATAACATACACTTCACATGTTTGTCCTAAAGCTGTTTTACAGACACATGTGACACAGCAGTGTCTCTTTTGAAGAACAATTATCATTTAGTTTTTTTGGTCATAACAAAAACAGACATTTTATAAATTCAAAATACTGATTCTACACTGTTTACTTTTAGTCGAGGCACAAGTTAATATTAAAATACCTTTTGCTTTGGAGTCGTCAGGAGTTTACGTGAGATGACTCTGTGTCTGCAGTGATCAGGTCTGCAGTGACCTGTAGAGCTCTGGACAGCACAGACAGACCAAACTCACTGGTCAGCACTGAAGATGAGAAAGATACTCATTAGAACATTGATATATTATGCACATTTAACAGAGAAAAGCTGGACTATGTTATTGACAGATTTACATTTCGCTCTGTAACACAAAAGTTCCTCTTTTCACATACATTTTTAAAGCTAGAACCAAAAGTCATTTACTTTTGCATAAGTTTAAAACTTAGAAGTTAGAACATAACTGACATGTTTGCTAAATCTCTACATATTCCATGGAAGTAAATCCATGACATTCCTATAGAAAACAAGCGTGTGCTTTGCTGTTTAAACACTTCATTATGAAATATGTAATAAAACCTCAAATGTCGTCTTATCAGCCCTGTGAGAACACGGCTGTCACTTTTAAATACGTTTACATTTATATATGTAAGATATGACCCATTTCAGCAGGTTGTATTTGAATTATTTGTAGTTTTTGATTGCACATCATACAAACATCACTATTTCCCCTTCTTTCTCTAGTTTTCCTTCATCTGTGCTTAACCTTTTGTCTCTTAGAACATTTAGTAGGAGAAATAATGAGTTATTTATTTGCAGAAGTCATGAACCATCACGACGTGTCGTTCCAATGCATCTTTGTGTAGCTAAACGTTAGCTAAACGTTAGCTTGTGTTAGTTTGTGTTAACTGTGTAATCGTTGTTTTACACTTCACATGGAACGATGTGTGAAAAGTGAGGAATGACATACAAACACAACTTACGTGTATCGTTGGTCTCGTCTTGTCACATTCTTCTGCTTGTGTTCAGTTTCCGTCACATGTTCTCCGGAGGCTTGTTCACGAGGGTTACGTGCGCGTACACCGTTCTCCGGGAGGTTAAAAATGTATTTTTAAAGTATTTTAGAAACAGTCAAAGAGTGAAATTCCTTCTATTTTATTTTTAGACTACAAACAATTTAGCATGTTTGGTAATTTTAGAGGCCGAACTCTTGAAATGGTCCGACCAAAAGGCTGCATTCTACGGAGTGGCCACTACTCAATTTGGAGCCAGAGGCAGAGGGGGCGTACCCTATCCAGATATTATAATACATCCATGCTCCAGACCTCCAGACCTCCAGACCTCCAGACCTCCAGACCTCCAGACCTCCAGACCTCCAGACCTCCAGACCTCCAGACCTCTACCTTTGATGTCACTGATGTTGCCACCACTATCGATTGCCAATTGAACTTGTTGAATGTCATTAACAAGTTGAAACTTTAGTGCTTTGTACTTAAATGATCCTTGAACAGATTGAAACCAAATTCAAACTGGTGCGAAGAAAAGAAGGAGACTCAGGGAGCAGGGGCTCAGAGAGTTCAAAGAGGGAGTTTCATGGCAGTTTACACTATCAGCAAGAGACTCTTGCCTGGTCTTAGCGTGACTTGACTCTTGCCTGGTCTTAGCGTGACTTGACTCTTGCCGGGTCTTAGCGTGACTTGACTCTTGCCGGGTCTTAGCGTGACTTGACTCTTGCCGGGTCTTAGCGTGACTTGACTCTTGCCGGGTCTTAGCGTGACTCTTGCCTGGTCTTAGGGTGACTCTTGCCTGGTCTTAGCGTGACTCTTGCCTGGTCTTAGCGTGACTCTTGCCTGGTCTTAGCGTGACTCTTGCCTGGTCTTAGCGTGACTCTTGCCTGGTCTTAGCGTGACTTTGCCTGGTCTTAGCGTGTAAGAGCAGCAGTTACCTGGGGTCGATGCTCTGGCTGATCACGGCACACGACTCACTCTCGTCGTCGCTGTCGCTGTGGATCTCTGGAGACGTCGAACCGGGTTGAATACGAACTGGTGGAACAACAGATTTTTTTCAAATCTGGCCTGTCTATTTTCATTAACCATTTATCAAGAATAAAAAATACAATAAAGTTAAGCTATAGCAGTAAATTCAGTCCACAGAACACCAATACTAATCCAGTTTGAAGCATTATTTAAACATACAAAGTGAGTGTCCACTGTGAGGATCAGTGACGCGGCTGTAGCTTAGCCATAGTAAACAAGATGGTACTACTTCCTGTACTACTTCCTGTGCTTCTATCGCCGCTTTCTGTGCCAAGTTTGTATCTGCTTCACAGTTTAGGGAAGCGTTGAAACTGTTGGAGCAATGGCGTCTGAATAACGATACATGCTTAAAGCGCTCTAAAAAAAATCCAACTTCAACCGGTTAAAGGAGAAGGGAAAATAACGTGTTCCCTCGAAATAAGCCATAGTTTTTTGCCATAACGCATTTGAAAACGACAAAAAAGCACCGTTTGTCCCTCTCGTTCCCACTCACCCGAGCCCTCCGCTCTGCCGTCGCTGCCGATCAGGGGCACGGTGATGGCTGCGGTCGCCATGCCGTCGGAAGGCATGGCGGTGTAGACCACGGGCAGAGACTGGACCACCACGGGGATGGTCTGCAGCTGGCCCACTTTACTGGGCATGCTCACAGACGGGATGGTGTGGATCACGTGGAGGATCTGCTGCCCGCCGGCGCCTTGCGTGGCCAGGATCGAGCCCGGCGACAGGACCTGGACAGAGGGAAGAAGAACGCCATTAACGCAAGGGAAAGAGGCATGTCCCTGTGTTTCAGTCAACATATTCAGATAGCGTTTCCAAACACCTGCCCGAGCTCAGTGAGCTTTCGGCGGGTGCGAATAAATTACTTTTACGCTGGTCGGTGCTCTAAATGTGAAGCTGAACGTGGGCTCAGACTCAGGGAAAACATCCGTATGCCACGCCCTTCCTGCGACAGCGAGGGTTTTGGCTCCTGGAGGTGGAAGAGGGCGAGGGCGGCGACCCAAAAAAAGAACCCGCTAGAGGAGCTGGCTGTCGACCTGAAGGACATTTCCTCGAAGCTGTGCCGTTCTCTGACGCCGATGTCGTGGACGGTTGGATTTCTGGGTCTGTTTTCCTTTCAGCTCAATTCAGCTCGGGAGGTCATTATGCCATTGAGTGCGTTCTGGACTTCGCTTCTCATCGGCGGCAGGTTCAAGACCAAGAGAAAGAATGGCAGTTGGAATTACTCTGCACTCTTCAAGTCCATAGGCTCGTTTCCCCTGTTTTATTTTTTGGAGCTCCATAGGCTCATTTCCGCTGGTTTTCTTTGGAGCTCCATAGGCTCGTTTCCCCTGGTTTTCTTTGGAGCTCCGTAGGGTCGTTTCCGCTGGTTTTCTTTGGAGCTCTAGAGACAGCTTTCTAGTCCAGAGACAGATCCAAGCCTAATTTATATCGGAGCGGGACTAAATCTGACTTAGAATTGATCCAAGTTTGAATGACCGCTACTGAGGTCTAGCCGCACACTCGCACTTTGAACCCGAGTCTGGTCGCGTCGGCTCCGAACTACGAGTCGTTTACACATTAGCGCTAAACCGAGAGTGACTCGACTGAAAACCAGAGGAATATCAGGCAAAATTCACGTTAAGAGCATCTCAAACGCACATTGGTTATTAGTCTCACCATGGAGCCGATTGACTGCACGTTGGCCGGGACGGGCGTGGCGCTGAGGCTCGGCTGTGTGATGGCGGGGGCGGGGTTGAGGGCGGGGCTCGAGACCGAGGCGGGGAGAGGCGACCGCGGCTTGTTCAAGGACAGGTCCACCGGCTCGGTCTGGTCCACGCGCAGGACTTCGGCCGCAGCAGAATCCAGAGACTCGGCTTTCAAAACCAGAGGCTCCAGCTTGATCTGCAGCTGCGTCGGGACCGAGCCAAACGCCGCCTGCAGGAGAAGACAAGAATTACAACTTTAGTACATTTACTACAGTCGATGCTGACGTTAAACACCAGAGTACAATCTCCTGAACCTGGTCTACATTCAGACAAACTGTGTCGGCGTTCACTGGACGCAGTAACTCACACATTACTATATAATAACAAAGTGCAAGAAATAAATAGTAACAAAAAATTCTAAACAAAGTAGCAAATGATTAATATGTTGTACCTGATGCGACACATGTACAATGTAAAATGTGAAATATTGGAATCAGAAATGCCATTGTCAGTGAACAAAATGTACGGACTAGGAAGAATAAATTAATTATTAATTAAAGCCTAAAATGGGTTTTAAACCAGGATAATCATTACTCTAAAATGGATTTAGTTTGGTCCTGTCCTGTTCTGGTCCTGACTTCTAGACAATATTTACCAATACAGTGCATTATTGGTTTAATGACATTCTGCTTTTAAAAATGACACCTTTGTTGGAACACATCTTTTGGTATGTGTTTTGGAGTCTATGGTCCAGATGATGCAAAGTGTCACACTTTAATTCACTCAAACCGAGCGTTTAAAAAGACACAGTCCGAGTATTGCTCAGGACTAGAACGACACATGAGCTCGTTTACAGCATCACTGCATTTAACTAGAGATGGTGAAGGCGACGAGTCAGAGTCCTGAACGTCCAGGACGCTAGTCCTGGTTCTGGTCTTTGGCTCAAACAAACCACTGCCAGAAAAAAAAAGAGCAAGAGTCCTACAATGGCTTCTGTGTGGACGGCACACCACCACCGACTGGCACAGGCCGCTAAGACGCCAGCCGCTCTGAGCCGGGCTTGTGCGGCTCTGACCAGGCCGCTCTGACCCGGGCGCGGCCTGCAGAAGTTACTCAGTGTTTTAGTGGTCGACTGGTGTCAAACATGACTTCTATTGAACCCTGAGACTTTAAAATACATTCAAAAACAAAAAGGTTGAAATGTGGCGACTCTAGAGAATATTTATGAATGAAGTGTGTCTTTTTTACATTTCTGGTTTAGACCTGGTTTACTCCTGGTTTACTCCTGGTTTAGTCCTGGTTTAGTCCTGGTTTAGTCCTGGTTTAGTCCTGGTTTAGTCCTGGTTTAGTCCTGGTTTAGTCCTGGTTTAGTCCTGGTTTAGTCCTGGCTCTGGGTGTGACTCCAAACAAAGGCTGTTTCCTTGGATCAGCTGATTGCTCCAGTTTCCATGGAGACGAGGGCTTTTCCCGCCCACTTCCTCCACTGCATCAAACCAGGACTAAACCAGAACTGAGCAGGACTAAACCAGGACTAGAGCAGAACTAAACCAGGACTAGAGCAGGACTAAACCAGGACTAGAGCAGGACTAAACCAGGACTAGAGCAGGACTAGAGCAGGACTAGAGCAGGACTAGAGCAGGACCAGAGCAGGACTAAACCAGGTCCAGACCAGGACTAGAGCAGGACTAAACCAGGTCAAGAGCAGGACTAAAGCAGAACTAGAGCAGGAATAGAGCAGGACTAAACCAGGACTAGAGCAGGACTAAACCAGGACTAGAGCAGGACTAGAGCAGGAATAGAGCAGGACTAGAGCAGGACTAGAGCAGGACTAAACAAGGACTAAACCAAACTAACGAAAAACGAAGCAAACAAAGTGGATTTGATGCCGAATAAAACAGATGAAAACAGTAACAAATAAAATTCCAAAAATGCAAAGAGCAACACAATTTCAGGGTTCAAAAACATAACTTAAAATCATCTTGTTAATCAAACGGCTGAGTCGTCTGAGAGCGTCACAGGAGGCGGAGCCGTCGCTGCGGTTCCTGTTGTAAAATGGGTCATCAGTCTTTGCCGCGCAATTAATTCATGTGACTGAATCTGAAACGACTCAGTGTTCAACAATACGACAACTGCAAAGTGACAACACCACAGGCAAAGGAGGACACACATTCTGTACTTTGCACTGTTCATGACCTTTGAACTTGCTCTTTTTGTAGCTCATGTTTCACAACTTAAAATTACGTATGAATGAAACGAGCGTGAATGAGGCTGAACAGTCCTTTTAAAGAGAAGTTTAAAAGTTAAATCACGATTAAGACAGAAATAACACCATGAAATCACAAAACAGAACAAACCAGAACTGAACATTTGACCATTTTTAGATTTCTATCAAATGAACAATGGCTATTATCTCACAAAAATACATTTAGTGTGTAGTTCAATGTCGTAGTAGCTCATTGTGTCTCACAGCTAATTCTAACTTTGATTAAAATGTAAAATAAAAAACAACCAAACCATTTTTCTTACGCCTCAACAGTAGGATTAGCGTTAGCATTGAGACAAAATCACATCCCTTATAAACTTTTTTTAGACTGACTCAGCAAAAACCCCAGAGATAGACATAGACAAGAAGTACTGATGCTAACCCTGAGCTAACCCTGAACTAACCCTGAACTAAACCAGCGCTAACCCTGAGCTGACCTTGAGCTGACCTTGAGTTGACCTTGAGTTGACCTTGAGTTGACCTTGAGTTGACCTTGAGTTGACCCTGCGCTAATCCTGATCTAACCTTGAGCTGACATTGAGCTAACCCTGAGCTGACATTGAGCTAACCCTGAGCTGACATTGAGCTAACCCTGAGCTGACATTGAGTTAACTCTGAGCTGACATTGAGTTAACCCTGAGCTGACATTGAGTTAACCCTGAGCTGACATTGAGTTAACCCTGAGCTGACATTGAGTTAACCCTGAGCTGACATTGAGTTAACCCTGAGCTGACATTGAGTTAACTCTGAGCTGACATTGGGCTAACTCTGGGCTGACTCTGAGCTGACATTGGGCTAACTCTGGGCTGACTCTGAGCTGACATTGGGCTAACTCTGGGCTGACTCTGAGCTGACATTGGGCTAACTCTGGGCTAATTCTCACATGAGCCCATTGACAAAACTATAAAATTGTAAACAACACAATATAGTGTTTGTTTGAAGAAAAAAAACGACAACAATAATCTGCTCATAAGTGCATAGGATTATTATTTTATCAGTTGATATTGGGGCTTAAAAGGCCAAAACTGCTGGAGTTGTTCTCAATCCAACCTTTTTGATACTTCAAACTAAACTAATTTAATCACAATCACACTATAAACACCACAGTCAGATACATAAATTAGACCTAAACTAAATGATAGTTATTATAAACAGGTCAAAGGTCGTGACCCAGTGAAAAGGAGAGATAAGAATCACGGTGTGAGTTTAGAGCTGCACCTGCCGCGCCTAAAATGGATCCACCACAAAAGAGACGCCAACAGGAGGCAGCGGAACAGAACCAGGACTAAGACCTGGATCAAGACCAGGACCGGAACAAGACCAGGACCGGGACCAGAACCAGGATTAAGGCCTGGACCAAGACCAGGATCGGAACAAGACCTGGACCAAGACCTGGACTAGGACCAGGAGCTGGACCTGGACCAGGACTAAGACCAGGACCAAGACCAGGACCAAGACCAGGACCAAGACCAGGACCAAGACCAGGACCAAGACCAGGACCAAGACCAAGATCAGGACCAAGAGCAGGACCAAGACCAGGACCAAGACCAGGACCAAGACCAGGACCAAGACCAGGACTAAGACCAGGACTAAGACCAGGACTAAGACCAGGACTAAGACCTGGACTAAGACCAGGACTAAGACCTGGACTAAGACCTGGACTAAGACCAGGACTAAGACCAGGACTAAGACCAGGACTAAGACCAGGACTAAGACCAGGACTAAGACCAGGACTAAGACCAGGACCAGGACCGGGCAGGGAAAACAAGGTTGCAACAATCAAGCATGTTTAAAACTAGGACTAACACTGGACCGAATCAGGACTAAAGAAACTTGCAGCTAAAGGCTTAGGACTAAACCAGGACTGCACACCGGGACAGGACTGCACACCGGGACAGGACTGCACACCGGGACAGGACTGCACACCGGGACAGGACTGCACACCGGGACAGGACTGCACACCGGGACAGGACTACACACCGGGAAAGGACTACACACCGGGACAGGACTACACACCGGGACAGGACTACACACCAGGGCCCCCCCCCTCTTCACATTCTGGCTCCAAAGGCCAAACTGGAGCCACACCCAGCACTCGCAGACAGGCACCACCCAAAACGCCGGTCCACACTGTCTCTGTGAAAACCACATCAGATTTCACACCGTAAACAGACCCCATGTTTACATTCAGAAATAGTCCAAAAGTGTCCAAATATGACCCAAAAGTGTCCGAATATGTCAGAAAAGTGTCCAAATGTCAGAAAAGTGTCCAAATATGTCAGAAAAGTGTCCAAATATGTCAGAAAAGTGTCCAAATATGTCAGAAAAGTGTCCAGATATGTCCAAAAGTGTCCGGATATGTCTGAAAATTGTCCGAATGCGTCTCAATAGTGTCCTAATATGTCCCAAAAGTGTCCAAATGTGCATCATCGCTCAGCCTCGTCCCAGTTTCCGTAAAGAATTTAAGCTTTTTTCACGACACTGAAATAAATTGTGTAATACTACTGAAAATAATTTACTCATCTAAAAGTGATATTCTTCATTGCAGTGCCATTGCCACAAAAGACAAGTCAGTGATTCTGTAGACATAGTATTAGTGTGAAATAAATTATAAAGCGCATTTGAATCGACCTCGGCTGACCAAAGTGCAGTAAGTGAGAGAAATACTAATTGATAAAAAGATTGAACTCAACTGCAGCATGTTCAGACCATGAAACATGCAATACTTTACTAGAATTTGTTCCTTATATTTCCATTTGGATCAGTTGGTTGAATGTATGAAGTTATTAGAGCAGAATGAATTTATAAATAACTGCTTTATGGATAAACATGACATTTCTTTCTTATCCAGAGTAAAAACATGAGCCATTTGGTACATTTTTAAGACCCTTTTTAAAAAACACACACACACACACACACACACACACACACACACACACACACACACACACACACACACACACACACACACACACACACACACACACACACACACACACACACACACACACACACACACACACACACACACACACACACACACACACACACACACACACACACACACACACACACACACACACACACACACACACACACACACACACACACACACACACACACACACACACACACACACACACACACACACACACACACACACACACACACACACACACACACACACACACACACACACACACACACACACACACACACACACACACACACACACCTCGTGGTTTACAATGAACAAAATGTGCTTTTGTCTAAAGTTTAATCCTCTGAACCTAAATAAGCATAAATGTCTCTTCTAATAGAAAAAGCTTCAGTTGTAGTCATTAGTCTCTTCTAATGTAATTTACATTCTTTACATTCATGTTTAGCACCGTCTGTTGAGCTTTACATGTCAAAATGAGCTGTTGACACATTTAAAACACAGAACCAAAGCCAAACATTTTAAGCTCTATTCACAGCAGCTTCCGCCTGTAACTGCACGGAACTTTATGCAAATACAACTTCACTTGACCTTTTGACTTTTCCTCCACTGGATCCAACGAGTTTAGACAAGCCTCAAAGCAAACATCGAAGACTACAAGGATTAAACACGCAATTCACAAAGTTATACAGTTGTTACAGACAATTCTCTTTTATAAAAACACTGCCATTAATGTCTCAATACAGTTGTATAAATGTAGTGCTTATTCCAGGCAGTGGTGAGCAAATATTCACACACTTTGGATTTATACAGCGCCATCTGTAGGAGCGAGAGCAACACGTTTTGTTTATTGAATTGTGTCCAAATGTTCTCTACATGTACATTTAAATCAGTTAGAACCCACATTTAGCATCGAATTCAGAATACAAAATGAAGCTGGACGTTCGCAATGATCACTTTTATCAATCGAACCACAAAGACGTGTCAACGTGAGGAAACGGCGAGGAAAACGGCGAGGAAGAGCCCAACGTTTGATTTTGAGGCCAGAGACGTGTCGAGTACAAAGCCCCGAATCACATTTGGATTCAACCTGAAAATTGACAAATTTGACAAAAATTGAACTAAAATGGGACTTTGTTTGCCTTTTTATTTATTTACATTTATTTATTTATTTAGTGTTCTCGCTGGGCTGAGGTTTGAGGATGGCGGTGGGACACCGCCGTAGGCAGCGCTAGCAAAAAGTATGGTCAACTCCGCTCGCACGGTACCCAAAAGTATGTAAAGCCAATATGATCACGCTCCGCCACTTAGGAGCACCGTAATGATGCAGCGCTTTTAGCGCCGTGCGCCGTAAATGAGCGCCGTAATTTACGACAGACGGCGTTCCTAAGTGGCGGAGTATGATCATATTGGCTTTCCATACTTTTGGGTACCATGCGAGCGCCGTGGTGGCATGGCGGGCCGCCACATGAGAACACTGATATTAATATGTTCCCCTTGCACGGTCCGCTTGCACGTTCTGCACGTAAAAGCGACTGAAGCATCTCCTTTATACTTTAAAGACGTCACGTTCACATTTTTCCCTCCTAAACATACACCACAGACATCTGAATCACATAGAGACTTAATGGACACGGATATGAAGGTTAAAAAGGCCATACACGGGTTCAAAAGGGCACACTCCCATCCACAATGAGTAGAAATGTGATGACAATAATACATAACAAGGAAAAGGATCCTCAACAATGTTTAGATTATTCAGATTATGAATGTAGATGGAAAGATAATCCCAAACATTCCATTAAATACTTCGCACAGTTACACGTCTGGATCTGCAGATACTTCACACACTCACAGTACAAACCCCGTCACATTCACTCCCGGGCCTTCGAGACCCCCATCGAGCAGATTAATTAGAATAATAATTAGAAGTGGGTCGGAGGGAGGGGCACGAAGTCACGAACGCTGATGTGTGTGACCCGGAAAGCCGCAAGAAGGGGTGTGAAAGAGGTGTGGTCCTGCTGCCGAACTTAAGATAACAAACTTATCTTAATTTCTTGCCATTCTGAAAGAAAAAGCCAACGACGGCGCACCTCTAGCTGCAAGCGTGTTACCGTAGCAACCTGACAAACACTTGTTCAGGGCTAATAGTGGGAGTAATTTCATCCAATTTATCTGCGTTTTTATTTTATTGTAAGCGATACTTTGAGATGGATTTTTCAGATATTGTCCTTTTCATTATAACTTTATTCTGTGGGGCTGGATAATCTTAATGTAATAAACTAAAAAGGTAATTAAGGAAATTATCTGGTAGATAACAATGAACAAAACCTCATTTTGGTTTCTCAAATTTGAACACGTGATTGACAGCGTGAGGCTTTCAAACAGCCGCCCCTCGAGGCAACCGCTGCTGTGATATTGGGCATTACAAAAATAAATTGAAAAATTGAATTAAATGGAATGAAAACATTACTTTGTCATTGACGGTTAACATTTGGCACTAATTCTCTACATCACTCGTCCGTCCGTTGGTCACGTCGGTCCAGTTCTTGGTTGTCGGTGCAGTTTGCGTCTTCCATCTTTTTGTAATCCACTGACAGTGTCCATAGCCCCTGGCCCCTCGCCTTGGCCCTCGCCTTGGCCCTCGCCTTGGCCCTCGCCTTGGCCCTCGCCTTGGCCCTCGCCTTGGCCCTCGCCTTGGCCCTCGCCTTGGCCCTCGCCTTGGCCCTCGCCTTGGCCCTCGCCTTGGCCCTCGGCCCTCGCCCTGGCCCTCGCCCTGGCCCTCGCCCCTGGCCCTCGCCCTGGCCCTCGCCCCTGGCCCTCGCCCCTCGCCCCTGGCTCTCGCCCCTGGCCCTCGCCCCTAGCCTTGGCCCTCGCCCCTGGCCTCGTCGTCTCGGTTACTTCAGCCCTGCGCTTGCTCCAGATCTTTGTGCTCCGTTTGCACGTCTTCCTTTCAGCGCTGGACGAGTTGTCGTTTTGTTTTGCACGTTCCCCCCGCCCCCCAGTCCCGCCCCTTCCACAAACACAGCGCTCTATTGTGAGCGGCGTTCTGGAGTGGGATTTGGAGCCGGCGTGAGGTTCGTGCTGGCTGCTTTTCAACTCTCTCTCCTCCACTGGCAGAGCGAGCGCGGCGGGGGGCGGGGAACCACTCCCCCCCGACAACACATTCCTCTGCACAACACACGACGACGAGGAGACCGGCGGAAACGGTTCAAGAAGACGATTTGTGCAATTTCTTGGGTATCGCATATGAAATGGGGTCGTCGAGATTCTTCGGTTAATCGATAGAAACTAAAACCATGACGACATTAGAAGCAATTTTAAATCCTTTTGAATTCAATCTATTTTGCGGAAAATGCTAAATCTAAACACGTATGGCTGTTTTTGTCACATTTACTTGTCACGATGTTGATGAGAAAACTGTGCGGCACCGAAGAGTCGCCCAATGCGTGATTTGGGAATTTGGTTCTCCGACAACGGAGCTGAAACGTTTCCGATCGTGGCCACATTTCACCGCAGCAAGCGTGTTTATTGTTGTGGCTCTGAGGCATTTTAAAGCACCACCTCGGGTATTATTGGCATTCCGAGTAGCACCAGATCTCAACCCGGACTTTATTGGGTCCAAATTAGGGTTGCGTAAAATAAAATAAAAAGTGGATAGGTCAAAACCGCGGTAGGTCTAAAAAGTCAATGGGTCTAAACCGCGATTAAACCAAAACCCTCGGAGTGACACGTGACTTCAAAGCCGCTAAACTAATCGCGTACATTTGGCAGAAGCGCGTCGGATGAGGAAGCGAAAGGTCGGTAACCGTGGCGACGGGGCAAACGCAGAGCCGACGCTGACGAGGCCGCGGTAGCTAACGAGGGCGTTTCATCATCCGCCCGGTCCGAGTCCAAAACGGCACGAAGCAACGACAACGTTTGTGCAAGTGAAAGTAAAAAGTGCGATTCGTGACAGCCTGTGAATCTGCAAGGGCCCCAAACGACGACGTCTTCAGACTGAGAAATGCAACGCAGCGGTTGGTCATTAACGAGCAGGTCATTAATTAATGTACATGTAAATGCAGTTTCCAGATGACCATCGAAAACAACGTAGCAAACAGCAAATCATTTTGACAATAAATCAAAAGGGTCGGTGCACTTCAATAAAATCTATAATAACACTTCAATAACACTTGTCCCCGAACATGAATTATGTCCGAATGTATTACGACTCCAGCGCCGTGTTGCACTCTGACCCCTGACCTTTGATCCCTGACCTTTGACCCCTGACCCAGGTGGAAACAGCCTTGTATTTTACACAGCGTTTGTAGAGCACAATTTATACACAAGGCAATTCAAAGTGCTTTACACAACAGAATGTCCTGACTCTGGCACCAGCAGGAGGCCGATCGACGTTTAGTCCTGACTCTGGCACCAGCAGGAGGCCGATCGACGTTTAGTCCTGACTCTGGCACCAGCAGGAGGCCGGTCCACGTTTAGTCCTGACTCTGGCACCAGCAGGAGGCCGGTCCACGTTTAGTCCTGACTCTGGCACCAGCAGGAGGCCGGTCCACGTTTAGTCCTGACTCTGGCACCAGCAGGAGGCCGGTCCACGTTTAGTCCTGACTCTGTCACCAGCAGGAGGCTGGTCCACGTTTAGTCCTGACTCTGGCACCAGCAGGAGGCCGGTCCACGTTTAGTCCTGACTCTGGCACCAGCATGAGACCGGTCCATGTTTAGTCCTGACTCTGGCACCAGCAGGAGGCCGGTCCATGTTTAGTCCTGACTCTGGGACCAGCAGGAGGCCAGTCCATGTTTAGTCCCGACTCTGGCACCAGCAGGAGGCCGGTCCATGTCTCTATTGGTCAGAGCTGAAGCTGTGACGCACAGATGATCTAAGACTGGGATGTTTACTCGCTTCTGTCCCAAAGGACTGGACTCAAAGAGCATTCACTTCCTGAAGACGTTATCTGCAGACGGGAAACTCCTCCGCCCTGTTCACAGAGGAGCACCATCGATCGAACAGCCACACCCACCTCCTCCTCCCTCTCTCCCTGCCTCACAGCCACCTCCCTCCTCCCCCCTCTGCCCCACACCCACCTCCTCCTCCCTCTCTCCCTGCCTCACAGCCACCTCCCTCCTCCCCCCTCTGCCCCACACCCACCTCCTCCTCCCCCTCTCCCTGCCTCACAGCCACCTCTCTCCTCCCCCCTCTGCCCCACACCCACCTCCTCCTCCCCCTCTCCCTGCCTCACAGCCACACCCACCCTCCTCCTCCTCCTGCCCCACACCCATCCTCCTCCTCCTCCTGCCTGACTGCCACACCCTCCTCCCCCTCCCCCACAGCCACAGCCACACCCACCCTCCTCCTCCTGCCCCACACCCATCCTCCTCCTCCTGCCTGACTGCCACACCCTCCTCCCCCTCCCCCACAGCCACACCCACCCTCCTCCTCCTCCTGCCCCACACCCATCCTCCTCCTCCTGCCTCACAGCCACACCCTCCTCCCCCACCCCCACAGCCGCCGCTCCCAGCAGACACTCCCTTTCAGACACAGAAAGGGAGTGTCCACAGAGGCAGCTTTAGTCAGGAAAACTAAAACTACTAAAGTTACACATTTGACTAAAACGCACTGAACACGATTATATTTTAATTTGACTTTAAACACTGCCCGTTTGTCGTAGTAATATGACATAGGCAGAGGTCATTCCACAGCTGTTACCTAGCAACCAGACTGTAAACAAGAGGCAAACTCCACATGACAACAGTTCTGATCTGACACACAATAATACCATAAAACACCTTTATTTAGTCCAACCATGGTTTAAACTGTGTCGCACACTGATGACATCACAGAGGGATTCAGCTCTACTTCCTGTCATTTTACACTCTTTATTTTTCTTCACAAACTGCAACTTAACGGAACTAAAACTACGATAAATATTTACCACAGGTTCTACTCCACCAAAATAAATCTGAATTCGAAAAACAGCAGAAGCTTTAAAGATGGACTTTAAAGGACACATATTCTGCATCATTTGTAATCGTCCTTTAAACTTGTATTTTTGCTGTTAATAAGGTCAAATAATGTATGAACTGAAAACCACACATGATTTCCTCTCAGTCAGGTGTTTTCACTCCAACTACTGGCAGCAAAGGGAAACGCCACAGGGGAAATACACAAAAGCTAGCTCGCCCCGACATGCTAAGATGAACACGCCGTTGTAATGAAGGCGATTTTATTTTCGGAGCAGCGAGCGCCCAGGTCGGTTCTTGCTGCCGCGCGGAGCAGAGCACGTGGCTGGGAGTGGGGCTTATGCAACGCACCACGCCCTGCCCCCACCCATCACTACACACCGCCGCTCCACATCCCCTGACCCACAGAGCTGCGCGGAGCCTCGGGGGCCCAAGAGAAACACAGTTCGCCCGGCGTCAGGGTTCGTCAGTAAAGTTCCTGTTGCTGTGCGTAACGAGGTGGGGCGTGGGCGGTTGTCGGTTTCTTCCAAGAACAAACACTTTGATCAGAAAAGTGAGATGGCAGAGTCTGCGTTTGCCGGTGAAGTCGCCAGAAAAAAGCCTTGTTTGGGTCAAATTGAGTGTCGTAACTTTACAAGAAACTGAAATAATGTGGTAACTGTGGTGATCTCATATTAAAAGGAGAGGATTTTTCAAGTGACAAACGTGTCACTGGGAATATTTCATAAACAAAGAGTAAAAAAGTACTTGGGGAAACTATTAATCAAGGTAAAGAAACTGTCGGTGCGTAACAGGAAGGACAAAACATTAAATAATGCTCAAAGTCTGGTATTTTCAAAAGGACAAATACAAACATGAGACGAACTGAATCATATCTTCATATCGCCAACGTGAAGCTTTCGTCACTCGTAGATTTACTCGCAGTGAGAAGAAGAAGCGACACGTTTACTCGAGTGCGACGCCGTTTCTTCAATACAAATGTAAGTAGTGGTGGGTAATTAAATTAGCGGCTAAATTAAGTCTTGATTATTTCCTGGATATCTGCATGGATATCACAGCGGCATTTAACGTTAAAAAACTTCCTTGCTTACGGACATCACAGTGAAGCTAACAACAGCTAGCATGCGTTACTTCATTGTTTGCGGACATCACAGTGAAGCTAACGGCGGCTACAATGAGTTAGTTCCTTGTTTGCGGACATCACAGTGAAGCTAACGGAGTACAAAGTAAAGCGTCCAAAAAACTACAATTTCTGACCGATAGACGAGGTAAGTGTTCCTAACAACGGCACAAAGTCCGTTCAAACCCGACTCTGGTTTGTGTTTAAATGAAACACAATGAGCCTGAAGTTACAAACGAATGAGATCAAACGTTATCGACCTTGACCTGGTCCTCTGTGATTTTAAAGACTTTAGATCGAGTAGATTGAGCCCTAAATGTGCCGAATCTGGATCTGACGTCCACCTTCTGATGACATCACAAACTTATGTAAAAGTGAAAAGCATGTGTGATAGTTTGACTTTATTAATATCTAAATGATTATTAGAACGCACAATCTTAATAAAAATGTTT
This sequence comes from Eucyclogobius newberryi, assembly GCF_026437365.1. NCBI lineage: Eukaryota > Metazoa > Chordata > Actinopteri > Gobiiformes > Gobiidae > Eucyclogobius > Eucyclogobius newberryi. The sequence goes on from NW_027315779.1 coordinate 13,570,059, forward strand.
AAGTAAGTTTAAGTAACGAACAAATATTTCTTTGTGAGCAATTAGTGCAGGTTTCCTTTAGCGTTTACTTTTGTCTACGACAGAACAGATGAGCTCATTACTTTGGGTTGCCAGATTCTTCGGCTAAAAACAACGTTTGATGTGTTGATCCCGCGGCTTCTGTGAGCGTTCAGTTGTGACAGTATTTTCATTTTCACAGCACAAAGCATTCCTTAAAAGGGCTTTAACTGGACAGAACACACAAATGTAGAGTACAAGTACAAGTAGTGAAGACCAGCGGTTTTTACATACTCATGCTGTAGATTTGAGTTAGACACACATTTATTCAGACGAGCTGCTCAAACATGCGAGAAAATGTCAAGAAAAAGATTTAGAAACAAGTCGCACTGAATCTTTACAGTTTAAGAAAGGTCCATCAGAGCCAAAGAACAATACGCGTTAACAGTTAGCGTGGTTAGCATTTGCCGCTAATGTTAAGCCCAAAAGCACGTTCAGGACGAGGCGTGGAAGTGAGCAGAGCGCCCCCTTGCTTCAGAATGTTCTCACTTCAAATGCATTCCCCACAATGCATTTCACTGTGATGTTTTCAAACGGCGCAGCGCTTCTGCCTTAGCAACGTAGCAGCAAGAGCTAACAGGAAACAAGGGAAAGGAATGTCTTAACAAAATCCGCGACTGCCCGGCAACAACACTGTAAAAACATTAAGGCCGTTCTCGTTCGTTTGCGGCCTATTCCACAAATGATCCAAACTAAACAGCGCTGTGGTTTTGTGATTAATTCAACTGCGGTTTAACATCACTTTTTATGTTGCAGTTTGTCTTTACCACATTTACAACGCTCTGAAACGCAAACCGAGTTCACCTCCTGCTCCTTGTGCCGTGCACGTCATTCAATTGCCAACATGCTAGCATTAGCTTTGAACCCATTTGACACGTTTTTAAATCTGCTCAGAATAGGGATGCATACCTAAACCCGCGTTCAGGTTCAAGTCCGGATTCGAATCCAGAGGTTTAGGTTCAGGTCCGGACCTAAACCATGTCATATTTGCATAATGTTACAACAGCGTAACACAAGCTACTTTGCTAAATTAAGTTGAAGACACTTGAACAAGGACGACTATCAAACACAAGGCTTAACTGCAGATTGAAATGAACTCAACTTGTCTGCTTTATTCACTGTTTATTAACAGAAGCTACAACTTACAAATCACAAGCTACTAGCTAGCTGCTAAACTAAAGCTTAACAGTTAACACACATTCATGTGTTTCACTTGAGGAACAAGAGCATGTTGAGTATTGTTGACAGGGTCAGTCTGGGTCAAGGGTCAAAGCAGCTGTTTCATCTGATACAATGTTTTGCCTTGAGACACATTTCCACTCTTTAATGTTACAGATCCATTGGCATCAAAAATCAGGTAAAAACCTTCAAACAGACAATACACCAGTGTAAATAATTAAGTCAGTGTAAAATAACAAAAACAAAAACTAGCATAAAAGGCAACTTGAACAACTATAAAGCAATCAACTTAGCAGTATCAAAAGTAGAATATGAAAATATTTTACACAACAAATCAAAATAATACATCACTTTAGCAGCATTAAACACCAGACCATATTTAACAACTGTAGAATACAAATTCTATTACAAAATATAAACTCCAACGAATGCAGCAATTAAACAATATTACTTTGACTTAGTATTTACTTAATGCCAAATACATCACACCACAACATAACACTTAAAAGGTGGTATGGACGATTTTTTTCAGCAATTTTTTTTATCATATTTCCTCGTGGCGTGGATAAATCATTTGCCCTGCCTCGTATCAATCATAAAACGCACCTACCGCTCACCTGCAGCCGCGTCAGGCTCGTCCCCACGTTTCCGCGTGCCTAAGCGCATGGATCTATCATAATATAGTTCCCTCATTGTATGGGGCAAAATGAAGATTGAGAAAGACAGTTCGAGCTGACGCAGAAGTGGACAGAAATCTACGGGAGACGAGAGATGCCATTACACGCTCCGTTGCGCTAATAAACAAACGCACATGGCGGAGAAAACTCATTTCGACCGCTTGTATCCGCGATCTTGTTCTTTCGGTCACTACCCAAAGCTCATGACCATAGGTGAGGGTAGGAACGTAGACCGACCGGTAAATAGAGAGCTTTGCCTTTCGGCTCAGCTCCCTCTTTACCACAACGGTCCGACGCAGCGACTGCATCACTGCAGCCGCTGCACCGATCCGCCTGTCGATCTCACGCTCCATCCTTCCCTCACTCGTGAACAAGACCCCGAGATACTTGAACTCCTCCACTTGGGGCAAGGACACCCCACCCACCTGGAGAGGGCAAGCCACCTTTTTCCGGTCGAGAACCATGGCCTCGGATTTGGAGGTGCTGATTCTCATCCCAGCCGCTTCACACTCGGCTGCAAACCATCCCATGTTGCAGGTCCGGGTTTGATGGAGCCATCAGGACAACATCGTCTGCAAACAGCAGAGATGAGATCCTGTGGTCCCCAAACCGGACACCCTCCGACCCCTGACTGCGCCTAGAAATTCTGTCCATAAAAATTATGAACAGAACCGGTGACAAAGGGCAGCCCTGGCGGAAAGTAACTTAGACACACAAATTAGTAAGCAAACATCCGACTGCTTCCCAGTGTGCGGTCATGATATGGCATGATTGTAGTGGGTGGCTCTGGGCAAAAGGGAAGTAGAACATAATGTGATTCAGGCTGCGAAATAGATGGGGGCCCAGGGCCCGTGGCCCTTCAAATCGCCGGCGGGCATGGGTTTTAAATTTGGAGGGGCCCCCCCCGTGCCCCTGTATAAAAAAAAAAAATCAAGATTTAACTAGTAAGGCCGTAGTTATTCTATTACTTGGTTTACAGATTTTTAAATTAAATATATTCAACAGGCGGGTGAAATATAAATATAATTACAAAAAGGTTTTTCCTTCCGGGTTTGCCCAAAACGGACCAGACGAGGAGAGGGGGGGGGGGAGACGCGGCGCGCAGGAGTGTGTAACAGTAGATTTAGCGTGTTTTACACTCAGAACTCACACTTCTAGGTGTACAGCCTTAGTCACGGCAAAACGCGCTGGAGAAAATGTGGTAAACGGGTTTAAAATGTGTATTTGCGATATAAAGGTGGAGGAAACGGGCGCGCGCGCGCTCTCGCCGGGACCGCACAGGGACGGAGCTGCTCCGTCACGCTTCATGCGCCCTTATCTTTTGACTAAATACCGCTTTTTATATTTCATTTAATGCTATTTTGCGTTGTAGTAGTTTATAAGATACAAAATGAATACTGTATACAACATTTGACAGGAGATCTTAAATGTTCTGCAGCAGGAATAAATTGAAAGGTCATGATCTCTGGTTTATAGGAATTCAGTATTTGTGCTCTTCCTTCAGATCAAATAAAAGATAAAAGTACTTTAAATTGTTTAACATGCTAATAAAGAGGTTTAAAACAACAAATTCATCTTGTTCTTATGACGCCGCGATGCCGCGCGCGTTTGTGGGCCCCTAACTTTTTTAGATGGGGGGGCCCCCCTGGCCCTTTACTTTGAAAAACTATTTCTCTATTTTCAACGGCGAAACTGGGATTACCGTATTTTCCAGACTATAAATCGCAGTCATAGTTTTGGCCGGGGTGCCTAGGCTCTAAGCGACGCAGAAGAAGAATCTGCACTTCCTCTACCTCTGGAGTTTGTGGAGTTGTTTAGAAGTGACACAGAGGAAGAAGAATTCAATGGATTTAGTGATTTGGGGTAATACTGATGCTTTGTTAGCATGTTCTTTATGCTATAGTTATCTGAATAACTGTTAATATGTTACGTTAACATACCAGACACTTACCACAGTTCTGTCTGTGCGTCATGTAGCTGAAGGTGTTAGCGTTAGCATACGTACACCTATTCACCATGTTCTCTCATCTGTTATTATTTTAAACTGCATTTCAAGATGAAATGTCTGTTCTTGGTCTTGGATTTTATCAAATGAACTTCCCCCAAAAATGCAACTTATGTGTGTGTTTTTCTTCTTCATTATGCATTTTGTGGCTGGTGCGACTTATACTCATACGGTAACCTCAGAAAATATCAAGATGGTTTTGTCTAAAGGAAAACAACTAAAGAGTGATATCAGAGCCTGATTTAAACGTTGTACTTTGTTCAATTCATTAGGAGAATTCATAAGAATTTAGCATTTCTGATCAAGGCAAAATTTGTATGTTTAAGTTTTACTGGAAATACTTTTAGAATTTTTTATCCAGCAACCATTTTTGAATTTCATCTACAGATATATAGCCTGCTTTACCACAATTTAAATGGATTTGTGAAGCTCCAATACAAAATATGAATACAAGTCAAATAGTCAAGCCTCAAAATTGTAATGAAGAAACCAACAAACTGACATTTCTACCCAGGTCTTTTTTTTAGTTAAAAGACCCAAAATATTTTCTTTGACAATTCTGAGCATTTTAACGGGTTTTTACAAGGACGAAATGCGGGAAACGTGCACCAAACTTTACATTTCAGAAACCAACGCATTAAAGGGAAAAACAAAATGTCGCTTTTCCTGATCAAAAGAAAAGAGCGTTTCTGTTGAACCTATCCTCACATAACCACCAATCAGCAGCAGACGTCTTCCCGCCAAAAAACAATCAGAAAGATCCTCGCGATCCCCTAAGTTGAGTCGGTGCCGAACATGCTAAACATATCTTTTATCTTTAAACATGGATATTTTAAGTGTTTTAATTCAAAATATAGTTAAAAAAAAGGTACCTAATGTTTATATCATGACATGTTAAAGATGAGCCCAACGTCCACGAACAAACAACATTTAACTGCAAATAAACTTGCGCAAACCGATCAGAGCAGAGAAAAATCAACGCCAACTGACTTTAATGCAATATTTCATGTAAGTATCTAAGTTAAAAGAATGTGTACCAGATTTTTACTGCGTTTAAAACTTGAAAAAAAAAATAGGTTTGGAAATCGTTCAGTTCAGAGCTTTGAGACGTGGAGCGCTAGTGATGTAAAGCGGAACTTTTAGGAAGTCCCGTTGCGGTAAAGCATGCTAACAGCGCGCTACCTGCGGATGGCAAACGGCGGTCTCATTTTGACCCGAAGAGTTGCTTTTAAAAACATCTCTGTACTGGGGCAAAACCGCTTTTATTTAACATGAAAAAAAAAATTAACGGGTAGATACCCGACGTTATTGCTGTTAGCTTGACTAATTACTCAAGCTAATTAGTCAAGCTAACAACTCATGCTAGTCGTAAGCTCAACTACATTTTCAATTTAAAACGTGCTCTGTTGTAGTTTTAGTCTGTCATTTGAATTAAATAAAGAATGAATTAAGTTTCATAACATTTACGGCAAAACATTGTACACATTGATTATGACACTGATGGGTTAGCACTGATGGGTTAGCTCTGATGGGTTAGCTCTGATGGGTTAGCTCTGATGGGTTAGCTCTGATGGGTTAGCTCTGATGGGTTAGCTCTGATGGGCTCTGATTCGGCGCCGACTCGTGTTCGGCATACAGCGCTCGTTCTTCCTTACCGTGCACTCCATTTCTTCAGGCTCGGGCTTGATCAGCATGTTGTCCGCCTCGATCGTCACTCGCCGCGTTGTCTTCTGCGATTCCTCCGTCGCCTCGTCCTCCTCCACCTCCTCCACCTCCTCCACCTCCTCTACCTCCTCTTCTCCGTCCAACCTCGTCTCCTCCTCTTCTTCGCGTTCCGTGGTTATGTCCTCCACTTCCTGGTTCGGCGATGTCACGTCCCGTTTGTCGGCCGCCGTTTCCTGTGGCCGTTTGCTGGCTTTGTTGATGGCCTTATTCTTCAGGTCCCGCCTCTGGATACGAGAGAAAGGTCCAGGATTAGATACAACTGGGATAAGAGGGGGAACATTTCAAAAATACGCCATAAGAGATCATTTAATAGAGACATTTTTAGTAGAGACGTTTCACCGCCATCGCTGAAATGTTGTGCACTTTGGGGTGGGGGTTCAGTCCCGTTCCAGGACCCAGTTCCACTTATATGTGCACGTTCAAAAATAAAACACAAAAAATTGTACATAAATCCACTCAAATCTGACAAAGTAGGTCAGTGGGCGTTGGCGTGTTCGGTTTAGGTTTGTCCGTTTGACTTCCGCCCGAACTACAACGTGATTGGTCGGGCCCACAGCAGCTCAAACCAAACAGCGCGAGTCAGACCAGACGATTCTCCAGAGTGTGAAACAAACATCTTTATAACTGAGGAACGGTCCTCACGAAACCTTTTCCTTATTACCTGTTGTTGTTGCTTTAATGGCGGCTGGCGGCCATGTGCAAAGATGCATTTACCACCATCTTCTTTAGATATTTAAGACTTTATTCTTTAGACTTTCTTCTTATCACCTGGTTGTTCCTACATAGATATGTTTCATACAAATGTTTTTTCTTTGTGTTGATGCCGCTTTGTGACGAACGGAATTGTTGTGATGTCACGTGATGTAGTCATGTGACCTATTGCCAAGGATGGCGGCAGAGAAGTCTAAAGAATAAAGTCAAAAGAGCAATGTCTAAAGAATAAAGTCTAAAGGATAAAGTCTTCTTCTTTGGTGTTTTATGGCTGTTGATCCAACCATCTTAGACTTTAGACTTTATTCTTTAGACCGCCTATATTTCAGACTCAAGAGCAAAGTCTAAAGAATGAAGTCAAAAGAATACAGTTTAAAGAATAAAGTCTAAAATGTACAACTACAGTAGTACACTTGGATCAACAGCCATAAAACACCAGAAGAAGAAAAAGAAGACTTTTAAACACCTGGCATCATTTTGACTTGTTCATGCCCACAACGAGGTCCCGCCAGGCCCAAACGCGTAGGCTTTACCCCTTTTCCAATAAAGCACTTTTAACGCCGTCGAGTGACTCAGATCTTTTGACCTTTTTGACCACATTCATCTCGTGCCTTGAAGACGTTTCAGCCGACGACAATCACATCTTTGAGACATTAACGCAGCTTTCTGACGCCACCGTGAACAAATCATGTCACCGTTAAGACGTCGACCCAGGCGAACCATAAACCGGGTCAACACGTCCGTGAATGTGACGGTTACACAGTGAACGTAAAGAACGACGCTCCACGTACAAGTGTCTTAAAGTATCTATGTTGGGCCATTTCAGAATTCCCTCGACAATACGCTTTATACATGCGTTCACACATCCGGGAACCGGGAACCGAGTCCGCCATTTTGAAAGGGGCACAACAGCACGCCTACTACATCCAGGATAGATGAGGCCAAAATGCCAAAAGCCTGCGTTCTGTAAGGACATCGCTCTGTTGTCAGACTAGAATCAAAGTATTCGTAGCTCATTATGCCGTAGAAAAGGATGCAGTCGTGGTGGTTGCTAGTATATCACGTGCACCTTTCAAAATGGCCGCTATGGGGAAGTCACGGATGTATGACGTCACCGCGAACGCATGTGTTTGTACATATTTTCCATCTCAAATGTACAGTAAATGTATTTGAAAAGGCCCAATGTGCAAAGGAAATTGGCGTTTGACTGGTCGACTACGAGAGTAATCTGAAGTCCTTTGACGTAAAACACAAACACGTTCCGTTACGTGGCATTTACTCGAGCCTGAAAGAAGAACGACGCTCTTATTCTCCAAGTGTCGAGAGTAAATATGAAAGACGAGTGGTGGGGAATCGACCACGAAGCGGAAACGCGGACAAAACATTTGTTTTCATTTCCACAAAATGGTTTAAACTGAAAATATGTGGCGTTCTTTTCGACTTCCTCCTCTTGGTTCTGGTTGAACTTGACCTCTGACACTCACACGTGTAAAAGAGAAGTGAACGTCCCGAAGATTATCGTCCGTGCGTTTAATGAGTAACTTTCCCGCAGAGTTCAGTCACGGTTCAGCTTTCGCTTTCAGAGTCCGGGGCGTTCACAGGAAGCTTCCCCGTTCACGCCTTTTTCTGCCCAGAACACGTCAAAACTCCTTTACGCGCTTTACGTCGGGTCAGAAATGTGTTTAGATAGAACGTCGAAACTGCAGTACGCGCTTCGCTTCCTGTTGTGTCCAAGGGTCGTGTTTCTATGACAACCGCCGGTTCATGGGCGCGGCTGGTCTGCGGATTCAGAGCGACGCGGCGCAGTGGCAGTATTTGAACTTAAAGCGCCACCTACAGGCTGGACGACACGTTGAACTAAAACGCAGTTAAGATAAATATATTTTGAATTTTACTAAAAAAAAAATCATAAAGATGTTATCACAGAGTAGCACATATTTAAGGTTTATCGTTTCACTTCCTGTTTGTAATTGATGACATCACATTAGGAAATTACCCAGCAAACACTGGGCCAAAACTCATCTAATGTCGCTTTTGTATATTTTTATTTGTCAAATTAAAAAAGTGTGACTTTATTTTGTTGAATCAATGTTTAGAGACATAAAAGTTTTTTTTATGTGTCAATTCTACATAAACTTTGACTGAAACGAGTGTCCCTGTGTGATGTCACTTCCTGTCCCTGGTGTGATGTCACTTCCTGTCATTTTCAACAGATTTTTCAAAGTTTTCTCCACAAATACCTGCTCGATTGGTGTAAAACTATAATGTATATGAACAAACAATAGATTTGATTATTCTATACAAACACTGAAGGACGGGCCAAACACAGCGGACAATAAAGTGCACCGCAGCCATAAAAGTCTTGAACAAATCATGACGACTCTTTATCCATTCGCGCATGACCAGAGAGCAGAAGACAAAAAAAAGTTAATAAATAAAAGTAACCAACTCTTATTTGTCACGCACGCCTTGTTTCATCTTATCCTCGAGGAAAACGAAACTAAAGCAGTGTTTTCGTCTCGCTCCGGGCGCACTTCCCCGCTCTGCCACCAGGCGCGACACTCCTGACAACGCGAGCGGTAAATGTGGCTCGTTTCCGATTGGCTCCTTACCGTTCGCCTCCTTTTCGAATCCTCTGCTTTTTAAAGTCCTGATCGAGTCTGTGTGCTTTTGTTGCTCTTCCTTTGTCTCTGCCGCTGCCTCGAGCCCGGCTCAAACTCAGAGGGAGCGGCTCGGTCTGGCACATTCCACTTTGAGGTGTGGTTGGCCAATCAGGCGGGGTGTGGCTGCGAGCCCGCCCACACTTCCCATGAAGCCGTGGGGGTTGAGGGACTGCTTTTAAATCAACGAAAGCATGAACACATAGAAGGGTTTTTAACAAGAGAGGATTTGGAGAAAGGAAAAACGCTGCTTGAATCGTATTTTTGAAAACTACAAGAGTTTATCATTTTGATTTATTTTTTAAATCTACTCAAAATCTGGTGTTTTCAAAGGAAACTGCTACGCTTAATCCACTAATCATTCACCATTCGACTGTAAAAAGACCAAAACAGACAGGCAGGCACATTATTAAATCAAAATGTATGCAAACAATCAAATTAATTCACTTTGTGTGAATATTCTCGGTCCAGAAGCCTTTTGTGGTCATATTTCAACCTTTATTCGGTAAGAAATCTATTCAACACGTCTCACTGCAGAATAGAAATAATCGCTTGACTCGTCGACTTCTAAAATCACTGTTAGCTGCAGCGCTAATGGACACAAAGCTGAATATCTGAAGGGGCGGAGCATGACACTGTGGCCTTTAGTGGGTTCATATCTTTTGAGTTGCTGAGTTCTCACTTCTCAGTCTGGGTCAATTAGAAAAAAAGCTCCTGCTGCTTGGAAACCATGGGACGACTCTCCTTCCCCCGAGACACGAGAGGCTCAGGGGAGACGGTCGACACCCGCCCCACAAACGGCACAACTAACTAACACAAACTACACAAAAACGCGACGCAATTCACAAAATCCCTCGTTTGTCTTGCAACGTGGCGTAGCTCGGCAGCGTGTATTTCTAAGTGACATCACACCAGGGCCAAACATTCACAAAAGAAATAACTTTTTCGACATTCTAAAACATTAATTCAACAAAATAAAGTCACTCTCAAATTTAAAAATTGTGACATTAGATGAGTTTTTGGCCCAGTGTTTGCTGGGTAATTTCCTGTGTGTGATGTCATCAATTACTAACAGGAAGTGACGTTATAAACATAAAACATTTTGATGGACCGGGACAAGGCTAAAGTCACAGAGAGCAGCGCCTCACGGACCGGGACATGGCTAAAGTCACAGAGAGCAGCGCCTCACGGACCGGGACATGGCTAAAGTCACTGTAAACCGGGACGAGGGGGCGTCATGACTCTCTCACAGCCGCGCTCTGACGTACACTGACTGCAGATGGCGCTGTCGTTCCACTGCTTCCGAGTCAGATCTGCTTAAATGAGCGGGGAAGCAGCTGAAACTGTCGATGTGCAAACAAAACAATCCCATTGAGGTCTGTTCATAAGAAACGTTTAATTATATAATTATAAAGGCACAGTATAAGTATAATCAGTATTATTACGTTGAATGGCAGATCCTGTTATTATGCGTTTTTGAAAGAGAGACGCACCTCCAAAGTCAGTGACGCGATGGACTACGAAAAACTTCCACACGGCCGAATTAGAAAAAACGACCCTTTTATTATGTCATTATTTAGTTGTTTATTTGTTGTTGATTCAAAGCAAATAATTTAGATTTTAAGATCCATAAAACGTTAATTTAACAACATGTAACAAAGTACAAAAGACAACTTTCAGGTATCTGTATCAGAGGGGCCCCGGCCTGACCAGAGGGGCACCGGCCTCCACCGGACGCGGTGGACACAGAGGACACAGAGGACGCAGAGGACGCAGTGGACACAGTGGACGCAGAGGACACAGAGGACGCAGAGGACACAGAGGAGGGAGTGGACGCAGTGGACGTGTCTCGTCCGTGGACACAGGAACCAAAGCAGGACGACTGTCTGAACCATAATGTCTCGAGTTAAAGGTTTTAAGTCGGCGTTTTCCTCGTCAGACTCAAGTTACAGAGTCAGAGCTTCATTAATAAGTCAGACACAAAACTCACCAGCGAATGCACACTATTGTACTACTCCGCAAATACACACTTTTGTACTACTCCGCAAATACACACTTTTGTACTACTCCGCAAATACACACTTTTGTACTACTCCGCAAATACACACTTTTGTACTACTCCGCAAATACACACTTTTGTACTACTCCGCAAATACACACTTTTGTACTACTCCGCAAATACACACTTTTGTACTACTCCGCAAATACACACTTTTGTACTACTCCGCAAATACACACTTTTGTACTACTCCGCAAATACACACTTTTGCACTACTCCGCAAATACACACTTTTGCACTACTCCGCAAATACACACTTTTGCACTACTCCGCAAATACACACTTTTGCACTACTCCGCAAATACACACTTTTGCACTACTCCGCAAATACACACTTTTGCACTACTCCGCAAATACACACTTTTGCACTACTCCGCAAATACACACTTTTGCACTACTCCGCAAATACACACTTTTGCACTACTCCGCAAATACACACTTTTGCACTACTCCGCAAATACACACTTTTGCACTACTCCGCAAATACACACTTTTGCACTACTCCGCAAATACACACTTTTGCACTACTCCGCAAATACACACTTTTGCACTACTCCGCAAATACACACTTTTGCACTACTCCGCAAATACACACTTTTGCACTACTCCGCAAATACACACTTTTGCACTACTCCGCAAATACACACTTTTGCACTACTCCGCAAATACACACTTTTGCACTACTCCGCAAATACACACTTTTGCACTACTCCGCAAATACACACTTTTGCACTACTCCGCAAATACACACTTTTGCACTACTCCGCAAATACACACTTTTGCACTACTCCGCAAATACACACTTTTGCACTACTCCGCAAATACACACTTTTGCACTACTCCGCAAATACACACTTTTGCACTACTCCGCAAATACACACTTTTGCACTACTCCGCAAATACACACTTTTGCACTACTCCGCAAATACACACTTTTGCACTACTCCGCAAATACACACTTTTGCACTACTCCGCAAATACACACTTTTGCACTACTCCGCAAATACACACTTTTGCACTACTCCGCAAATACACACTTTTGCACTACTCCGCAAATACACACTTTTGCACTACTCCGCAAATACACACTTTTGCACTACTCCGCAAATACACACTTTTGCACTACTCCGCAAATACACACTTTTGCACTACTCCGCAAATACACACTTTTGCACTACTCCGCAAATACACACTTTTGCACTACTCCGCAAATACACACTTTTGCACTACTCCGCAAATACACACTTTTGTACTACTCCGCAAATACACACTTTTGCACTACTCCGCAAATACACACTTTTGCACTACTCCGCAAATACACACTTTTGCACTACTCCGCAAATACACACTTTTGCACTACTCCGCAAATACACACTTTTGCACTACTCCGCAAATACACACTTTTGCACTACTCCGCAAATACACACTTTTGCACTACTCCGCAAATACACACTTTTGCACTACTCCGCAAATACACACTTTTGCACTACTCCGCAAATACACACTTTTGCACTACTCCGCAAATACACACTTTTGCACTACTCCGCAAATACACACTTTTGCACTACTCCGCAAATACACACTTTTGCACTACTCCGCAAATACACACTTTTGCACTACTCCGCAAATACACACTTTTGCACTACTCCGCAAATACACACTTTTGCACTACTCCGCAAATACACACTTTTGCACTACTCCGCAAATACACACTTTTGCACTACTCCGCAAATACACACTTTTGCACTACTCCGCAAATACACACTTTTGCACTACTCCGCAAATACACACTTTTGCACTACTCCGCAAATACACACTTTTGCACTACTCCGCAAATACACACTTTTGTACTACTCCGCAAATACACACTTTTGTACTACTCCGCAAATACACACTTTTGTACTACTCCGCAAATACACACTTTTGTACTACTCCGCAAATACACACTTTCGTACTACTCCGCAAATACACACTTTCGTACTACTCCGCAAATACACACTTTCGTACTACTCCGCAAATACACACTTTCGTACTACTCCGCAAATACACACTTTCGTACTACTCCGCAAATACACACTTTCGTACTCCGCAAATACACACTTTCGTACTCCGCAAATACACACTATCGTACTCCGCAAATACACACTATCGTACTCCGCAAATACACACTATCGTACTCCGCAAATACACACTATCGTACTCCGCAAATACACACTATCGTACTCCGCAAATACACACTATCGTACTCCGCAAATACACACTTTCGTACTCCGCAAATACACACTTTTCTATTGAACATAGAGAGTTTTTAAATGCTTTCTACCAAATAAAATGTTGAAAATGGCAAAAGATTCTAGAGAGATGAAATTCAGAAATAATTTGTAACTTTTTGATTTAATAAGTACACCGATAAATACATTTTTCACAATTATTCATCCCTAATCAAGATCATTCTAAAAGTAAATCAGAAAAAGTCGGCGATGTCACGGCACAATAAAAAGCAGGTTTTAGTGGTAAATTCAACTGCTTTATTTATTGCCAACAACTTTCCAACTTTACTGCCATTATTTTACGGACTTTAAATCAAGCAACCTTTATTTATCGCCGGTCAATGTGGCCAAAGTCCTTTTCGATAAAATCAAAGCGACGCAAAACAATAAATCAATAAATTCAACTGAACAAACAATAAAACAAACGTAACAAAAGGAAAATGGGAAATAAATACAACCCGCTTTCCGTCTTCCGCTTTCCGGCAGTTGATGGAGGGAGGCGTTTGTGGGTCAATGCTAATGCTAATGCTAATTTTGAATAAATATACAAATAAAACAAATGAACATTCAAAAAAAACTTTAATAAAAGTATCAGGTAGACTTCACTTTAAATATGAATGGATTGTCTCTTTATATTTGACGTTTTAACTGAGGTTAGCATTAGCTGTGAGAGTTAGCATTAGCGGTGAGAAACGGTTCGCTAACTAACTGCTGCAGAGCTTTCATTGCTTTAATTTATAAAATCAGATGCCACTTCCAGATTAATTACTTTAGAGAAATAAGTCTTTTTTTTACCTTTGCACTGGTCTTAATAGCGTAGACACAAGTTGGTCCTGAAGATTTTAAGCCAGGCCGTTTGTCTCTCGTGCCGTTTGTCTCTCGTGCCGTTTGTCTCTCGTGCCGTTTGTCTCTCGTGCCGTTTGTCTTTCGTGCCGTTTGTCCTTCGTCTCCACATGAGTCTGAGTTCTAAAACTGCACTGTCTCTGAGACCGCTCCGTCTAACTCTGCCTTTGGGTGTGTCTCCATCTGCTCGACCTACAAACTCGCCACGCCCAAACGAGACGCCCGGAGTCCCACGCGGCGACAGGGGGGTGTGGTCCTGGTTCAGTCCGGCTTTAAATCTGTCTTAGATCAGGTCTTACAGTGTATTTGCAGACTTGTCCCCTGTTTGATTGTAAAAATATCATGAATATAGTCCACTTGAGTCCCCACTTCAAGTCCACTTGAGTCCCCTCTACAGTCCCCCTCTACAGTCCCCCCCTCTACAGTCCCCCCCTCTACAGTCCCCCCCTCTACAGTCCTGTTTCTCTTCCCCTCCCCCGGGCTCTCCTCCTGTTTCCGCCCCTTTTTTTTCTTCTCATTGTGGCCTTTCGTTTTGGCGGGCTGCCGTTTCCGTGGTAACGGGATTCCCTACGAGCGAGGGTCGCGTCAGGAGCCACTCCCTGCTCCCAATTTACAATGACAATCTAGAGGCGTCAAAACAGCGAGCGGGTCTGAAGACACTGGAGCGGGTCAAATGTCGTAGGAAAAGACCAATGGGATTTCTATCAGTTTAGAGGAAAAAGCCTTTATTCTAATAATGACTAATCAACCACTGAAATAACCATTCACCATTTTAAGAATCCTTAAATCTGTTACCTGGACGACAGACCCCAAATGCATCCTTTAAAGACACTTATAAAACAGCTGCAAAATGTCAAAATAAGGACCTAATTTGAATATTCTCGTGCAAAAACTTCGAGTTAACAGTTTCTGAATGTGAAACGCCACATTTAACCATCCAGTCGCTCCCAAAACTCCAGTGTTGTGCATAAATCCGTATAATCTGAATAAAATGAGTCGACCGAGACACCGCCAACCAATTAATCGACCGACTTTTAGCCTTGCAAAATAGATTAAATCATTTAATCTGTTTATTACACACGTTATTCGTAGATACTCTCCATCTAGAAGCGCTTCAGTCACATTTAAACCTGTATTCGGTTCAAATGTCCAACAGAAATAATCGTTTGACAAGTCGTATAATCATAGAAGACAGAAACCAGTTCAGCGACTAGTGCTGCATAAAGGTTTCAATATTGTCACCATTCAACCACCTTTTTCTTTATTACGGCTGCAATTATTATGCAACTAACTGACAATAACAAAAACAATCATCGTTGTAAGCGTTTGACCTTCGCTGCGGTGAAAATTCGATAATTTTCACCTTTGTTTCGCAAAGTTCTGCGCCGTTTTCTACATCCACAAAAGGCCCAAAATCCTCCCTAGAGATGGGATCGAAACCAAGACTAAAACCGGGACTAAAACCGGAACTAAGCGCATGAATCCAGGCCTGGTGACCTCATGTGACGGACGCCTTTAGCTCCACCCTCAAACTGGCCTGGAGAATTCACGCCAATTATACACGGGCAACATTTGTACACAGAGTATTTCTATTCAAACAAATGTCAGAAGGGCAGGAGCTGTAAGGAGGAATTGTACTTTTCAGACGCCATACTTTTACTTGTACTCGAGTAACCGTCTCTTACTTTACGTCGACAATATTAAGAGTTGAACATTTGTGTTTCTTCAGATACGATTTGTTTTTCTCATTGTTGTGTCTATTCTTTGGAAATTGTGTGCACAATTTTATGTTTATTTCATGCTAATGGCGTCTGCGCTAGCTCAGTGTTAGCTCCTCTGCTTCCTGTCCCATTCCATTTTCGCTAGGTTTATGCAAAGTAGCTCTAAAATCTATAAATACTTAAAGATCACAGAGTGGAGAGAGCTGCAGGTGGACGTCACCGACGACGTGTTCAAGACTTTACAAACAAGCTGAGAACTTTGTGGATCAATGCTAATATTACAAATAAAATGCATTTAAATGACAAACTGAATCAATATACACGTAAAAACAATGGTATTTACTACTTTTCCCAATTTATTGCAACAAAACGTTGCATTTTATCGAGATAAATTATCATATTACGAGACTTTTCAATATTGCGACACCAGAATTGCGACACCAGAATTACGCCATAAATTGCACCAGGATCGCGCCAGGATCACACCTGGTGTGATTCTGGTGTGATCCTGGTGTGATCCTGAATCGTGACGCGCCTTTTCTGTTTCTTTGAGGAAAGACTGGTCTCTAAAAATAGGATCCGGAGCTGAAGCCCGGGGCAGAGCATCGGACCGCGCCAAACGCTCCCCGACAACCACAGAGTAGCTAACCGCTAAAACGCTGAAGCTAACGGTAGCGCGAGACGAAAAGCAAACGGAAACCATCGCGGCTTCACACTGGACACGACTCGATTATTGTGAGAAGAAACGTCATGATTTCCTCACAGCCGTTAGCTGTCATGTTTGTTAATCAAATAAAAGTACAAATAGAAAAAAACTGGAAAAAAAAAGTAAAGGAAGCACATAAAGATCTACTTTACATGTAAACTGCATGAAAAACAGAATTGGTTCATTTAAAACGCTGAGCTCAGAGCGAGTTATCCCTGGTTGTCCCTGGTAAACTAACACACATTAGCATGCTAAGAAACATTAGCATGCTAAGAAACATTAGCATGCTAAGAACGCACTTCCTGCTCCTTGGAGAAAAAATTACAATACATCTGGGAAAAAATGATTACACTATTATGAGGCAGATAAAGTTGTTTTGAATGCAAACGACTCCATTTTGAAAGACTTTGGACCAAATGTGCCTCAATGTTCTCTATATTTTAATATTTTCTTTTCCGCGCTCGCTCTGGCCACGTTCCGTTTCTTGGGTTTCTCGTTCTGCGTCTTGTGCTAAAAACAGCTCTTGCACCGCTCTGGACGGCGAGAGCGACGGCCGCAACGACCCGACGCTGAACCCGACGCTGAACCAGACGCTGAAAATTAAAAAAAATCCAAATAAAATAAATAAAATAAATAAAATAAATAAAATAAATAAAATAAATAAAATAAATAAAATAAAAATAGTACAATCATAATTTAAAAAAGGATAATGTGCCTCGGAGTCTTTTAAATTAAAAAGCTGTACTGAGGTTGAAAAACATAAACAGATAAAACAGAAAAAAGAAAAGGCCCTCTGCTCCTTTAAATCCTCGGAGCTCTTTCCCTTTCACCTTCGACACACTTAATCCCTGTGACTTCGCGAGGTCCAAAAAGGGAAAGAAAAAGAAAAGTATAAATCAGAAAGTCTCGTGACCTGAAACACGTTGTGCTGGTCGTGCGGCGGCGGCTCGTGGGGACGGTCGTGCGCATTCCTGGTGGACAAAGTGGGACTGTTCCTTAAGTGCAATGATTAACTCTGTGGACATGGTTTGGTCACGCTCCCCAGTGAGCCGGTTTGTAAAAAGGCAGAATGTTTACAGAGAAACGACGGGCAAAGGGCCGTTCTCGTCGGCACACGGCGAAAGACGCCGCCGTCAGTCAAACGCGGCCAACTGGACGAATTACGAGATCAAAACGACAAACGCAAAGCCGCAATTACAAGAAAACGACACGAGGAAACGAGTACTTTTACTGCTCTTAACTTCACCTGGGTCAAATTGAGTAAAAAATCTGATATTTAAAAGGCATTTTGCGCTCTAAACAACTATTAATGGAAAGACTATGAGCAAAATGATCGTTAGTTGCCGGCTTCACAAGCTTGTCACGCATTCTTCAAAACCAAAAACGCGGCACGTTACTGGACAATACAATATAATCACAAGAACCAGAAAAATTATAATTGTGACCATTGTAGAAGCAAAAGTAAGTTTTTTCAGTTCAAGCTTTCATCTGCGCTGTGATTGGTCCAGTCTCTGCACAGCCGGAGGTTCTAGACCAATCACAACAGTCCGGTCCGGTTAATCGACCAAACTATGACATTGAAGTGACACATCGGACGAATCGATGAACTAAAACGATAAATACATTTTAAACTTTGATTAAAAATATACAAATTTCATCCCAGAATAGCTTATTTTTTATACTTCCTGGTTGTAATTGATGACGTCACAACAGGAGATTACCCAGCAAACACTGGGGTAAAACTCTGCGACTGTTGTCACAATTATTTTTATTAGTTAATGAGTTATGAGTTAGTTAGTTATGATTTAATGTTTAGAGCGTCAAAAAAGTCATTTGTTTTGTGTAAATTCTGCATAAACCTTGACTGGAATGATGTCACTTGCTGTCATTTTTGACAGATTTTTCAACGTTTTCTCCACAAACACCTGCTCGATTGGTGTAAAACTATCATTTAAATGTACGACAAGTATAAACACACCAAATAAAGTCAGAATTAGAAAATCATAAAAACCTGTCATAGGCCCTTTAATCCTCTTTCATTCACATTGTCCAATAGATCACCGGCTTTGTGACATAAAGAAAAACAAAACAATAAGCATTTTAAAATTATGTTTAGTTTATAGACAAAACTGAACTTTTCTGACAAAAAACAAACAAAAAAATTTCAATAATTTCTATCAAAATAAAACATACAAACTTCACTTTATAATATCTGCTCATTAGAATTCGACGGTTCAAATTAAACAAAAATTGGCGGGGGGGTTTTCTCCGCCTACAAACCAGCTCAGAGCGTTAGACGTTTGCGGAAGTAGAATTAAGGAAGAATTAAAAATATATTTTTTAAATTATTATTAAAGTAGTATGCATTTACGGCGTTTCTCTTGAAAACGAATGATCAACGAGTCCAAATGTACCGAAAATACTTAAAACAACTTCATTGATTGGGCAATTATCCTGCGTCCAAACGGCGGCGCGTTGGTCAGAAAAACGTGCGATTTTTTCTGTAATAAATAAATACGGGGGAAAAAACATAAAATTGCCGCATTTTTACGATATGTAAATATGTACCAGGATATACTTTTTATTCGTCAATTTTTCGGAATTTAAAACCGAGAACAACAAAAAAGAAGACCAGAGAGAGCAAAATAAATACATTTTAAAAAGAAAGATCTGACAGCCAAAGAAAAAGAAATGCGAGAGTCCATTTTGTTTTTACAATAACAATTGTACTGAGTTTAAGAGCAGCGAAAAACGACAGATATAATGTGCATTTCTGATTTTTTTTTGGGCCTCATTTTGGCTCAAATTCACTTAATATTCGAAAAGTTAATGAGTTCAACTGCGTGCGAAGTCTGAATCCGTGATAAATGGATTGGCTGTTCTTTACTCGATTTTCTTCTCTCCAACGTCAAGTACAATCCAAATATTTGGTAGACTTTCACGTTTCTCATTAAACCGTACACATTAAACGTAAACTCTTTGATGTTTTCGTTGCGTTTTGAGCCTTTATGGGAGAGAAAGTCTTCACTCGCCGCCGACTCTCCCTGTAATGTCGCCCGCTTGACCTTTAGAACGCGGGGCTGAAAAGTTAAATCGATCAATTGCAACTAATTTAATAATTCACTCCATTACAACGGCCTCAAGCGGCAACATTTAAAGTCCATGTGACAATTTTAAACTACACATTTGACTAAAACGCACTGAAAACATTTTTATTTCAGATTTGACATTTTGCCCCGTTTGTCCTCAGTAAAGTTTATAATTGAACTTCCTGGTTGGACGTGAACACAAATGACACAGGTAGAGGTGATTCCACAGCTGTTACCCAGCAACCAGACTGTAAACAAGAGCCAAACTCCACATAAACGACACAACAGTTCTGATCTGAGACGCAATAATACCATAAAACAACAGTGTGCGACGATGACATCACAGAGGGATTCAGCTCCACTTCCTGTCATTTTAAACTCTTATTTTTCACAAACTGCGACTTAACGGAAGTAAAACTGTAATAAATATTTACCACACGTTCTACACCATTAAACTAAGAGCCAAACTTAGAGAAACAGTCTTCATACAGACTTTAATAAGTAAATATGATTTTTAAAAATGTTATATTTACAGCCCAATTGTAATCGAAAGACTAATCGATCGTCAAAATAACAGTTAGTTGCGGCGCATACTGTAACTCTGTGTGATAGTATTCTACAGTTCTCCGATCGGACCGCGTGACAGAATATATTTCATTGGAGGTATTCTGTGACTAAATACATTTCCACACCGCGGATAGCACCGAAAACTTCTGTGAAAGTACAACAGGTCGTCTCCTCCTGTCGGACAATCGCTGCATGTGCGATTGTCTTTCAGCATTCAAACCGTGTGGAAAGACGAATCCCGTGGTCGTGGATGAAACTAATCTACTCCAGATCTGAACCCAAATCAAAGCTAAAAAGGCGTCAACATTAGAGCAGTGTATTTAGTCAGCGTTGGGAAGAATACTTTACAAAACGTATTTAGAAACAGAATACTCAATACCTGCTTTGTATCGTATTCAGTTACTTGATCTAATCAGAGAGTTACTCATTCATCTAGAAGAGAAACTTTAATAGGCAAAATAGAGGCTTCCGTGCTCAAATACCCTGATATTTCCCTCCCATTTTAGAAAAGTCACTCCGTTCTGAACTCCACCAAAACGAAGAGTAACTGCACCAGAATATTGTTCCTCTAAATGAGTATTCGTACGATTTCAGGCCATAAAGTTGGTCTCAGAAAGCTGTATTTCCAGTAATAGATCTGCGAGAAAGTAAAAATATGCCCTAAGAACACCGGCAAAACCATCTGAACCACAGATATTTAACTGGTAAAACAATAAATGATTAAAGACGTTAAAACTCTGTCATCGGAATGTTTCCTGGAGGCAAAATGAAGATTATCAGCTCTAAGGACATCAGATCTAAATGTCAACGGTGTCAAGACTCTGTAACACACAAATATGCAGCAATTTGGAATTCCCAGTGTAGAAACGGGAAGACCACAACCTCCTATCACGGTAACAAATCACGTACAATAACAAAGTGAGCGCGTTTGAACTCCGGTGTCACTCGCACGTGTTTCCAAGCGCTTTCACTTTGCCAAAACCATCGCGATGCGTCATATTCCGGAGGTCAATCCTGGTTTCTCCCGTGAAATCACATCGCGTTCCGCTTGACTTTTGCCAGTCTGGTCCAGAATTTCATTTCATTTGGTCTACAAACTATGAACTGGTCAGCGCTTTAAAACTCCCCCCACCGAGTCGTTCCCTAAAACCCACAAGCCGCTCCTGGATTAAGCAACATGTCCAGAGTGACCCCGCGGGCCCATTGTAAACAAAAGCCCCCCGCCGCGTTAAAGTTCACTCCGTTTAACCCTTTCCGGGGCCCCGCTTCTTCTGCTGCTGCTGCTGCTGCTTCCGCCTCTGGCCACGCTGCTACTGTCCCTTTAAGAGGAGCCAAGATGGTGCCCTCCGCGCCGCAGTTTACGCCTCCCGTTTCTGCCGTCTCCCCCGGCAAACCGACACACTCCCGGTCAAACGGAGCAACGCGCGCGCTGCGTAATGAGGTCACCGTTCGCTCAAGCTTCGTCTTTCTTCCCTTTTATTTTTTTTGGTGTTACGCACGCGTCCAAAGTCGTTGCAGTTCCGTATAAGAACGCGACGCTACGGTTCTTTTTTTTTTTTTTTTGGCAGCACCTCTTTCTTGTTTTTATGAATGGCGTGTAACAAAAAAGCGTTAAAAAAATAACAACAACAACAACTGCCACTTACTTTCTTGCCTCGCGTTTCGGGGTGCATCTTCCTTGTGGGTGGAGCGGCAGCGGGGCGGGGGTCGTCGTTGTCGGTGCGGCGCGTGTAGCCTGTTCGCCAAACCGGGGCTAGCGTTCCGCGGATGAGCTCCAACCCCCCCAAAGATCCGCCGTGATCAATTCATACCGTCGAGGGTCACGCGCGAGGTTCCGTTAAAAAAAAAAAGAGTCGCGCGCGCGGGGTGTGTGTGTGTGTGTGTTTTTTGTGCTTCTCGCGGCGGGTCGTGGCGTCGCTGCGCCTTCACGCTCGCATCTCTCTCTCCCGCGTCTGCGTGTTGTTGCTGCCGCTGCTGCCGTGAATTGGAAGGGCTGGGCTGGGCTGGGGCGGCTCTCGTTGCCTTTTCCTCCTCCGCCTCTCCCCGCGCTGCTGCTGACCCCACCCTGTGTCTCCACCCCATCGGCGCCGCTCGCTCTCCGCAGTCTGTGTGCGCCGCGTGCGGAGTCCGTGTGCGTGAGCATCTACCGGGGCGTGACGCGCGCGCGGGGAGAGCCGGCCAAAAAGCCAGAGCGTGGAGTCAAGTGTTTTTTTTTTGTGTGTGTGTGTGTTTTTTTTTAATTGATTTTTGTGTTTGTTTTTTGGGCGGTGCGGTTTTTATTCTATTTTATTTTTTATTTTTTTGCGGTGGTGGTGCTGGAGGAGAAAGCCCCCATGTCACCTTCCTGACGTCAGAGTCGGGCTAATCGAGGACACTGGAGGAGAGGGAGTGAGGTGTGAGGTGGGAGGGAGGGAGGGAGGGAGGAGTGAAGGAGTGAGGCAGGGGGAGGGAGGGAGGGAGGGAGGGAGGAAGGAGTGAAGGAGTGAGGGAGGAGTGAAAGGGAGTGAGGAGGGAGTGAGGTGCAGGACGTCCACTGCATTGGGCTTTGCAGCCGTTTCGGGGGTTTGGGTCGTCACCAGCTCCTGCTCTCGGACAAACGCCGCAAACTCACGTTTTCGCCACCGCGTCGAGAAGAGAACCGTGTATTTGTGTCACGACGGGGACGTTCTAGTGTCGCACGACTCGGACTCAAAGAGAGGGACGTTCAAATACATGAAACAATATAAAAAATACAAACTACATTTCAAGAACAGCAGGAGGATCAACAAAGTATCAGTTATGAGAGCTCGGAGTCAGAGGTCGTGACAAACGGCGAGGAAAGTGCGGCGTTTTAATAAATACTATAATAAATGTGATTATTCATGAAGGTAGTATTTGGGAGTTTCAGGAAACACAAGTAACGACTGGACCTTTAGTCTCACGTTTGTTAAATTAAACCCTCGTATTATTTGAGATTAAATGAATGACTAAATGAACTGGGCAAGGTTTTGTTTTTCGACTTTGACTACACCCGGTCCTACTGCTGCACTTTGACCACGCCCTGTCCTCCCGCTGCACTTTGACCACGCCCTGTCCTCCCGCTGCACTTTGACCACGCCCTGTCCTCCCGCTGCACTTTGACCACGCCCTGTCCTCCCGCTGCACTTTGACCACGCCCTGTCCTCCCGCTGCACTTTGACCACGCCCTGTCCTCCCGCTGCACTTTGACCACGCCCTGTCCTCCCGCTGCACTTTGACCACGCCCTGTCCTCCCGCTGCACTTTGACCACGCCCTGTCCTCCCGCTGCACTTTGACCACGCCCTGTCCTCCCGCTGCACTTTGACCACGCCCTGTCCTCCCGCTGCACTTTGACCACGCCCTGTCCTCCCGCTGCACTTTGACCACGCCCTGTCCTCCCGCTGCACTTTGACCACACCCGGTCCTACTGCTGCACTTTGACCACACCCGGTCCTCCCGCTGCACGTCGGATCACTTAAACTCGTTATTACCTCATAACAAAAAGTCGCACGTTATTATTATTATGTCTTTCTTTCTTTTACTTTGAAAAATGCTTTTCTGGAGATTTAAGATCAAATGAGGGCGGAGCCTCAAAACACACAACTTTTCACCGTTTTGTTGTTGTAAAAATGACGGTGTAAATGTACAATATGTGGCTCTGGTTATGAACAGCACAGAATATGGACAGAATGAACAGCAGCTAAAGTTAAATAACAACAATGTCACATTTATTGCGATATTGAGAGTCTAAAATGCCTTTGGTGTCAATCATATTGTCAAGAAAGAACAGGTTTTAATTTAATGTTTTGTTTAACTCTGTAAAAAAGCACAAAAACATGTACACATTTGAACTAAAATAAAAACAAATTGAACATTGTAAGTGATTAAAACGGGGCTAAATGTAAATGCACCGACAATTATGTTTTTTTAGTTTTTCAAATTAAAGTCCACGTGAAGGTTCTGCGTTTTTTCACATTCTGACTCAGTTTAATGATGTAGAACGTGTAGTTAATATTTATCATAGTTTTACTTCTGTTAAGTTGCAGTGTGTGAAGACATTTTGAAAAATGTCACTTTAAAATGACAGGAAGTGAAGCTGAATCTCTCTGTGATGTCATCAGTGACACCAAATAAAGGTGATTTATGGTATTATTGTGTGTCAGATCAGAACTGTTGTGTCATTTATGTGGAGTTTGGCTCTTGTTTACAGTCTGGTTGCTAGGTAACAGCTGTGGAATGACCTCTACCTGTGTCAAACCAGGAAGTACAACTATAAACTTTACACAAACGGTCAAACAAATGGAGACAATAGCAATAGCCTCAGTCTGAACTGGGCGTGGCAGGGCAACAGATCATCCAAGTCATCCAGAGGCTAGCATGTGGTTAGCATGTGGCTAATTTACAGAGGATACATTATTGTAGCCTTCGCTGCACCATAAAGTTTGAAGTCTAAATAATATTAAACGTACAAACAATTGTTTTTTTTATAAGGCCTTCGCTCAAAAAAAGTAAATACATAAAATAAAAAGATACATTTCTATTAAATAATAAATCTCCCGGCCCTTCTCCAGAAAGACCGCACCACCGCATTATGTCCCCCCCAGAATATATGTCCCCCCCTGGAATATATGTCCCCCCACCGCATTATGTGCCCCCCAGAATATATGTCCCCCCGCCAGTATATATGTGATATACACATGAATCACGACAGTAATTGCACATATGACGGAATTGCACATGGTTAGGTCAGCAGGCCCCTCGCAGGCCCCTCGCAGGCCCCTCGCAGGCCCCTCACAGGCCCTTCGCAGGCCCCTCACAGGCCCCTCGCAGGCCCCTCACAGGCCCCTTTGCAGGCCCCTCACAGGTCCCTCGCAGGCCCTTTGCAGGCCCCTCGCAGCCCCTCGCAGGCTAGGAGCACCTGTAAACACGCTCAATGATCTACTGACCTGTGATGTTGGCCCTTCGATTGACCCATTGACCCATTGACCCATTGACCATTGATTCGTTATTGGGTCATTAACACACAGGATACACCATTGTGGGCGGGGCCAACCTCTGCAAACGGGAGAACAACCTCACAGACCGAGACAACGCTGAGGTCGAAGACGTAACAACTCCCTCACACCTGAGATCAAGTTGGGTTACTGCTGATAGAAAGACGTTTAATGTTAGTTATATTCTACGCATTTGTTTAAGTTGCGCTCTTCCTTTATTATTGCCCTTGAGAAGAATCCACTGCGCCGCTCAGAAAAAGGGCGTGGCCGCAATGTGACGGTGGAGATTTTTCAGAAAGACAGCGCCTCGTCCAATAAACACAGGTGTGTCCAGGTGGATTTCACAAGACTGAAGCAGGCAGCAAGGTTGGGCTGAGGCTGTTGTACAAGACAGGAACCTCTGAACTGTCCCAGCGTCCCTTGTCCTTAGATATATGTCCCAGCGTCCCATGTCTTTAGACAAATGTCTCAGAGTCCCCTGTCCTAGACAAATGTCCCAGCGTCCCCTGTCCTTAGACATATGTCCCAGCGTCCTGTGTCCTAGACAAATGTCCCAGCGTCCTGTGTCCTTAGACAAATGACCCAGCATCCCATGTCCTTAGACAAAATGTCCCAGCGTCCTGTGTCCTTAGACAAATGACCCAGCATCCCGTGTCCTTGGACAAATGTCCCAGCGTCCTGTGTCCTTAGACAAATGTCCCAGCATCCCGTGTCTTTAGACAATTGTCCCAGAGTCCCCTGTCCTAGACAAATGTCCCAGCGTCCCGTGTCTTTAGACAAATGTCCCAGCGTCCCATGTCCTTAAACACATGTCTCAGAGTCCCCTGTCCTTAGACAAATGTCCCAGAGTCCCCTGTCCTTAGACAAATGTCCCAGAGTCCCATGTCCTTAAACACATGTCTTAGAGTCCCCTGTCCTTAGACAAATGTCCCAGAGTCCCCTGTCCTTAGACAAATGTCCTAGAGTCCCCTGTCCTTAAACCCTCCTTCTCGGGCAGGAAAAAACACAAAACCTCTTTGGGAAAAAGTATAAACCTGGTCCACAGTGAAGTGAGAGCTCTGATTCTCACAGAGGGACAGGCGGACGTGAGAGAGAGACAGTGGAGCTGGAGGAGAACCGGTTCTTCAGGAGGAGAACCGGTTCTTCAGGAGGAGAACCGGTTCTTTAGGAGGAGACCCGGTTCTTAAGGAGGAGAACCGGTTCCTCAGGAGGAGAACTGGTTCTTTCAGGCAGATGAAGAACCATATGGAGTAGAGAGCGTTTCTTCATGAGAGGAGCATCTGGCTCCACAGGTCCTCAGTAGAGGACAGAGCCACGTGTCATGTCATTTATGGCTTTGTAAGTCTGGAGGAGGATTTTGAATTTGATTCTAAACTCACGCCATTGAAGAGACTCCAGCACCAGCGTAATGTGTTCTCTTCTTTTAGTTACTGTTTGTAATCTTGCTGCTTCATTTTGAACCAGTCGAAAGCTTTTTAAGGCTTGGTGTTGTTTTTTCCGTAAATATATGACCAACCAAACCACCAATGTTCTCTTTCTGCTCAAATTCCCGCTGTTAAAGACCATTTTTGTGCAAAGTAAAATAATAATTTCCAAAAATAAAATAAAACTACATCTCCCATCAACCAACGCCCGACAGAGGAAGTAAAATCACGACACCGGAAGTAAAAGCGCGAGGCGGAAAATGAAAAGGTAAACAACACATCCAACGCTCGTCGGAGAGTTTCACGTTTTCGCATTAAATTCAAACAAATGAAGCCGTTTTGTAGAATATTGGTGACAAACGCGGAAGCACGTGGTTCGTCTGACGAATGAAGTGAACGTAGCGTCGTGGATATCTGAACTTAACACATCAGAATCCCGAACAAACGATTCTAGCTTCGTCTGTTCTCAGATACATAATCTAAGACATGATTGTTTTTGTTGATGGATCTAAGCCGGTTTTATTTAAATAATTTTATAATATAATTCCACTCGAATGTAAACTGTACTTTTTATGTTTGTTCTTTTTTTTCTCGAGTTCCACTGAAGCTTTGTCTCGGTTGTAGGTGACTAAATCTGTTTATATTATCAATTGTCACTACATTGTCTTATTTTAATGTCTAGAACCCTCCTAAACATTCTGACATGTAACTATCGTCAAGGAACACGTTAATCAAACTAGCCCCGGGAATATGTTTTTATTTTTTTATGTATTATTTATTAATTTACGTTTTTATTTTAATTTTTTTTTATTTTGAGCCTCACACGTGGCCACTTCCTGGTCCATTGGGCATAACATTTACATTTACATTTACATAAAACATACATAACCACATTGACCTTTTTACAATCAATGTAAGAAAATATCTTGACACATCTTAATATTTAAAACACAGAGATAAGAGTTAAAGAGCGCCACCTGCAGGGCCAGGAACAAATGATACAACACAAAGAACTGTTCACAGCATTTATACACACAGTATTCATACACACAGTATTTACACACACAGTATTTACAATAGCAGTATTTACACACACAGTACTTACATACACAGTACTTATACATGCAGTATTTATACACAGTATTTACACACATAGTATTTAAAATAGCAGTATTTACACACGCGGTACTTATACACACAGTATTTACAATAGCAGTATCTACACACACAGTACTTATACACGCAGTATTTACACATGCAGTATTTACACACGCAGTATTTAAAATAGCAGTAGTTACACACACACAGTACTTATACACACAGTATTTAGACACGCAGTACTTATACACACAGTATTTACACACACAGTATTTAAAATAGCAGTAGTTACACACACACAGTACTTATACACACAGTATTTACACACACAGTATTTAGACACGCAGTACTTATACACACAGTATTTATACACACAGTATTTACAAACGCAGTATCTATACTCACAGTATTTATACACACAGTATACACACAGTATTTATATAATAGCAGTATTTACACACACAGTACTTATACACGCAGTATTTACACACGCAGTACTTATACACACAGTATTTATACACACAGTATTTATACACACAGTATTTATACACACATTTGTCTTGCAGAATGAACTGGAGACTTTATGCAAATAAAACTGGAACTTGATCTTTCCACTTCTTTATTTATGAACGAACGACAAAATATGAGCTGCGTTTGGTCATTTAATACAACGACTGGACCTGGACCTGACCTGGACCTGACCTGACCTGACCTGGACCTGACCTGACTTGGACCTGATCTGGACCTGGACCTGGACCTGGACCTGACTTGGACCTGACCTGACTTGGACCTGACCTGGACCTGACCTGACTTGGACCTGACTTGGACCTGGACCTGATCTGGACCTGGACCTGGGCCTGGACCTGACTTGGACCTGGACCTGACCTGGACCTGGACCTGGACCTGACCTGGATCTGGACCTGATCTGGACCTGGACCTGGACCTGACCTAGACCTGACCTGGACCTGACCTGACCTGGACCTGATCTGGACCTGACCTGGACCTGACTTGGACCTGACCTGGACCTGGACCTGGACCTGGATCTGACCTGGACCTGGATCTGGACCTGGACCTGGACCTGGACCTGGACCTGACCTGGATCTGGACCTGACCTGGACCTGACCTGGACCTGACCTGGACCTGGACCTGGACCTGGACCTGGACCTGACCTGGACCTGATCTGGACCTGACCTGGACCTGACCTGGACCTGACTTGGACCTGACCTGGACCTGGACCTGGACCTGGATCTGACCTGGACCTGGATCTGGACCTGGACCTGGACCTGGACCTGGACCTGACCTGGATCTGGACCTGACCTGGACCTGACCTGGACCTGGACCTGGACCTGGACCTGACCTGGATCTGGACCTGACCTGGACCTGGACCTGACCTGGATCTGGACCTGACCTGGACCTGACCTGGACCTGGACCTGGACCTGGACCTGACCTGGACCTGACCTGGACCTGGACCTGGACCTGGACCTGGACCTGACCTGGACCTGGCTTGGCTGTTCTTCAGGGAGAAACCATTGTTTTTGAACACGATGAACAAAAGCTTCTTCAGACGAGATTCATGAGATTCTTCTGCGGCTTTTGTTTCTACGGCGCTCCTGTTGCCATGACGCTTGTGTGGTTGTGTTTCAGAGTGAGTGGCTTCTGTTGCTATGGCGCTCCTGTTGCCATGGCGCTTGTGTGGTTGTGTTTCAGAGTGAGTCGCTTCTGTTGCTATGGCACTTCTGTTGCCATGACACTTGTGTGGTTGTGTTTCAGAGTGAGTCGCTCCTGTTGCTATGACGCTTGTGTGGTTGTGTTTCAGAGTGAGTGGCTTCTGTTGCTATGGCGCTCCTGTTGCCATGACGCTTGTGTGGTTGTGTTTCAGAGTGAGTGGCTTCTGTTGCTATGGCGCTCCTGTTGCCATGACGCTTGTGTGGTTGTGTTTCAGAGTGAGTGGCTTCTGTTGCTATGGCGCTTGTGTTGCCATGACGCTTGTGCGGTTGTGGTTCAAAGTGAGTCGCTTCTGTTGCTACGGCGCTTCTGTTGCCATGACGCTTGTGTGGTTGTGTTTCAGAGTGAGTGGCTTCTGTTGCTATGGCGCTTGTGTTGCCATGACGCTTGTGCGGTTGTGGTTCAAAGTGAGTCGCTTCTGTTGCTACGGCGCTTCTGTTGCCATGACGCTTGTGTGGTTGTGTTTCAGAGTGAGTGGCTTCTGTTGCTATGGCGCTCCTGTTGCCATGACGCTTGTGTGGTTGTGTTTCAGAGTGAGTGGCTTCTGTTGCTATGGCGCTCCTGTTGCCATGACGCTTGTGTGGTTGTGTTTCAGAGTGAGTGGCTTCTGTTGCTATGGCGCTTGTGTTGCCATGACGCTTGTGCGGTTGTGGTTCAAAGTGAGTCGCTTCTGTTGCTACGGCGCTTCTGTTGCCATGACGCTTGTGTGGTTGTGTTTCAGAGTGAGTCGTGACGAGGGCGAGGACGGGCCTCTGTTTGAGGAGCAGGAGAGCGAGGGCCAGAGGCAGCTCCACAGTCTCCTCCTGCAGCAGCTCAGCACCACCGTCGACGTCCAGCGGTAAAAACTCAACAAACACAACTTTACAAACGTTTTAAAGATTTGTCCTGATCTGATTCTGTGTCAGATTTTTTTAAGTTTTCACTCAAAAACAAAATGAGGCAATAGTTTACTTTTTTTGTGGCGAAACGTCTTAAATTTGAAACGTCTGCTGTAGTTCGCACACAGAAATGTTTAGGGCATTTTTTCATTTAGAAACAAGGAATTTATGTGTAAAAACATCATATATTTGTCACATTTAAATCTGGAAAATGCACAGAGCCAGGTTTACATTTCACGGTTCATTTGATTGACATTTTAGACACAAAAACATTTTCAGATCGGACTGAATTTGGCCTAAAAATTCTTATTTCGCCTCATTTCAGTTTAAGCTAAAACTTTAATAAATGTGGCTCAGAATGAGACAAATCCTTCTGTTCGATCCGTCCAAATGTTGTTCAGTCCGAGATCGTAAAGTTTGTGTTTTATATGAACTATTTTAGTGTCACAATTATCATAAAAACAACACGATTGAAGAAAGTGACCAAATGGCAGAAAACGATTTATTTAAACGTACAGCAACAATATGTGAATAAAAGAAATATAATGATGATAATAAAATAATAATAATTATAATGAAAATAATAAATGGAAGAAAAATAAGAATTAAATATATAATAAGAATTAGAAGAAAAATAATAAGAATTAAAAAATATATAATAATAATAATAATAATAATAATAATAATACAAATTAAAAATATATATATTAATAATTAGAAGAATTTAAAAAAAACAATTAGTAATAATAATAATAATAATATTTTTTTTTAAATCTCAATAACAAAATAAAGTAAAAGTGACACAAAAAAGTTGTTTACATTCAAGTGTATTTTCTCGGACCAAAAACACTACATATACTAAATATACTACATATACTATACTATATATATACTACATATACTAAATATACTACATATACTATACTAAATATACTACATATACTATACTATATATACTACATATACTATACTATATATACTACATATACTATACTACATATACTACATGTACTATACTATATATACTACATATACTACACTACATATACTACATATACTATATATACTACATATACTATACTACATATACTATACTACATATGCTACATATACTATATATACTACATATACTACATATGCTACGTATAGTACATATACTACATATACTATATATACTACATATGCTACATATAGTACATATAGTACATATACTATACTACATACACTACATATACATTCATATTTTTGCATCATCTCGATAATATTCACACGATATTTCACCAAAACATGAGCTAAAATGTGTTGTTTCTTTTACAAGGTCGTTTTCACAGTGAAAGTTTTAAATGTTAAAATTTTAAACGTTACACTCGATTAAACAACTTGTCAAGTTTTCGACTTCTTTCACGTTTTGTGAAAACGGTAACGACTTTTTTTTAACCTCCTCAGTCTTTTTACAGCTGCCCTTTCGAACTACACACCCTCTTTTAACCACACGGGGGCAGTGTCACACCAGCACTGACTTCCTCCTGTTTGCATAAGTCTCTCCGGGAAGGATTTAAAGACCATCCATCCATCCATCCATCCATCTTCTGCCGCTTTATCCGGGGCCGGGTCGCGGGGGCAGCAGTCTGAGCAGGGACTCCCAGACTTCCTTCTCCCCAGACACTTCCTCTAACTCCTCCGGGGGGATCCCGAGGCGTTCCCAGGCCAGCCGAGAGACATAGTCTCTCCAGCGTGTCCTGGGTCTTCCCCGGGGCCTCTTCCCGGTGGGACATGCCTGAAACACCTCCCGAGGGAGGCGCCCAGGAGGCATCCGGAACAGATGCCCGAGCCACCTCAGCTGGCTCCTCTCGACGTGGAGGAGCAGCGGCTCTACTCCGAGCTCCCCCCGTGTGGCCGAGCTCCTCACCTTATCTCTAAGGGAGCGCCCAGCCACCCGGCGGAGGAAACTCATTTCGACCGCTTGTATCCGCGATCTTGTTCTTTCGGTCACTACCCAAAGCTCATGACCATAGGTGAGGGTAGGAACGTAGACCGACCGGTAAATAGAGAGCTTTGCCTTTCGGCTCAGCTCCCTCTTTACCACAACGGTCCGATGCAGCGACTGCATCACTGCAGCCGCTGCACCGATCCGCCTGTCGATCTCACGCTCCATCCTTCCCTCACTCGTGAACAAGACCCCGAGATACTTGAACTCCTCCACTTGGGGCAAGGACACCCCACCCACCTGGAGAGGGCAAGCCACCTTTTTCCGGTCGAGAACCATGGCCTCGGATTTGGAGGTGCTGATTCTCATCCCAGCCGCTTCACACTCGGCTGCAAACCGTCCCAGTGCATGTTGCAGGTCCGGGTTTGATGGAGCCATCAGGACAACATCGTCTGCAAACAGCAGAGATGAGATCCTGTGGTCCCCAAACCGGACCCCCTCCGACCCCTGACTGCGCCTAGAAATTCTGTCCATAAAAATTATGAACAGAACCGGTGACACAGGGCAGCCCTGGCGGAGTCCAACATGCACTGGGAACAGGTCTGACTTACTGCCGGCAATGCGAACACAGCTCCTGCTCCGGTCATACAGGGACCGGACAGCCCTGAGCAAAGGGCCCCGGACCCCGTACTCCCGGAGCACCCCCCAAAGGACACCCCGAGGGACACGGTCAAAAGCCTTCTCCAGATCCACAAAGCACATGTGGACTGGTTGGGCAAACTCCCATGAACCCTCGAGCACCCGATGGAGGGTATAGAGCTGGTCCAGTGTTCCACGACCGGGACGAAAACCACTCTGCTCCTCCTGAATCCGAGGTTCGACTATCGGTCGGATTCTCCTCTCCAGTACCTTGGAATAGACCTTACCCGGGAGGCTGAGGAGTGTGATCCCTCTGTAGTTGGAACACACCCTCCGGTCCCCCTTCTTGAACAGAGGGACCACCACCCCGGTCTGCCAGTCCAGAGGCACGGTCCCCGAACGCCACGCGATGTTGCAGAGACGTGTCAACCAAGACAGTCCTACAACATCCAGATACTTTAGGTACTCAGGGCGGATCTCATCCACCCCCGGAGCCCTGCCACCGAGGAGTTTGCGGACAACCTCAGTGACTTCAGCTTGGGTGATGGATGAGCCAGCCTCCGAGTCCCCGGTCTCTACTTCCTCTTCAGAAGACGTGACTGAGGGATTAAGGAGATCCTCAAAGTATTCCTTCCACCGTCCGACGACATCCCCAGTCGAGGTCAGCAGGCCTCCACCCGCACCGTAAACGGTGTTTGTGAGACACTGCTTCCCCTTCCTGAGGCGCCGGACGGTTTGCCAGAATTTCTTTGGTGCCGACCGATAGTCCTCCTCCATGGCCTCCCCGAACTCCTCCCAGGCCCGGGTTTTTGCCTCTGCGACAGCACGAGCCGCGGCTCGCTTGGCCTGCCGATACCCGTCGATGACCTCCGGAGACCTACAAGCCAGAGTGGCCTGATAGGCCTCCTTCTTTAGTCTGACGGCATCCCTTACTTCCGGTGTCCACCACCGGGTTCGGGGGTTGCCGCCACGACAGGCACCGGAGACCTTGCGACCACAGCTCCGAGCAGCCGCATCAACAATGGAGGCGGAGAACATGGTCCACTCGGACTCAATGTCCCCAGCCTCCCCCGGGACATGGGAGAAGCTCTCCCGGAGGTGCGAGTTGAATACCCTACTGACAGAGGGCTCCACTAGACGTTCCCAACAGACCCTCACAATGCGCTTGGGTCTGCCAAGTCTGTCCGGCTTCCTCCTCCGCCAGCGGATCCAACTCACCACCAGGTGGTGATCGGTTGACAACTCTGCCCCTCTCTTCACCCGAGTGTCCAAGACACGCGGCCGGAGGTCTGATGACACGACAACTAAGTCGATCATTGACCTCCGGCCTAGGGTGTCCTGGTGCCACGTGCACTGATGGACACCCTTGTGCTTGAACATGGTGTTCGTTATGGACAATCCGTGGCTAGCACAGAAGTCCAATAACTGAACACCGCTCGGGTTCAGATCGGGGAAGCCGTTCTTCCCGATCACCCCTCTCCAGGTGTCACTGTCATTGCCCACGTGGGCGTTGAAGTCCCCCAGTAGAACAACGGAGTCCCCGGTCGGTGCACTGTCCAGTACCCCTCCCAAGGACTCCAAGAAGGCCGGGTACTCTGCACTGCTGTTCGGCCCGTAGGCCGCCACAACAGTGAGAGACCTGTCCCCCACCCGAAGGCGGAGGGACGCGACCCTCTCGTTCACCGGGGTAAACTCCAACACGTGGCGGCTGAGCTGAGGGGCTATCAGCAAGCCCACACCAGCCCGCCGCCTCTCCCCGCGGGCAACACCAGAGAAGTGGAGCGTCCAGCCCCTCTCGAGGAGATGGGTTCCAGAGCCCAAACTGTGCGTGGAGGTGAGGCCGACTATATCTAGTCGGTATCGCTCAACCTCCCGCACAAGCTCAGGCTCTTTCCCCCCCAGCGAGGTGACATTCCATGTCCCCAGAGTTAGTCTCTGTGTCCGGAGATCTGGTCGCCGAGGCCCCTGCCGTCGACTGCCGCCCAGATCTCTCTGCACCGGCCCCCTATGGATCCTCCTGCGGGTGGTGGGCCCACGGGAGGGCGGCCCCACGTCGCTCTTTTTTAAAGACGCAGCAGTGATATCCGAGTACAACAGGAAAAGTACTGTACTGCTGTAGTTTTTACGGTGGATACGTTTACTTTTACTTCACTACATTTGAGAGCGGGATCTGTACTTTTCACTTGGTTTGAGGGGTTGTTTTTTAGCAGGTTTATGGAGAAGTTCTGCGTTAAGGTTTTGAGTTCAAACTAAAATATACATAAAATTCACCAGAAAAACATGAGATGGTTTTGACCAAAGTTATTAATCACTTTACAATTGTCACTTTTCAAACAGACACATCGAAATAGTTAAGTCCTTTAAATCTTTGGGTATTTTAATTGTCTTACCGTTAAAGCACACGCTGAACAATTAGTTAATAAGTTATGACACATTGTTGATCAATGACGGTTTAATGGTTTGATTTTCTAACTTTCTGTTGGTTAAATCTACAGTTTTGACTCTTTGAGGCGACAGCATTTTGATGATTTTGAACTCTACGAAAACAAATGTCATTGAAAACGGTGTCACAAATACAGTTTAAATGATTCGGTTCGACATTTGTGGATTTTCTGATCGATTATGTCTGCTAATTGTCTCCGTTTGAGGGAGAAACGTCCCGTCATTGTTTGCTGACTCCTGTTCTTGTTCTTGTGTTTGTAGATGTGTGTCGAAGCGGCAGTGTTTCGCCCCCGCTGCCCTCTACTGTCCGTTTGGAGACCAGGCCGCCGGCGTCTGCTCTCTCACCCAGTTTCAGGCTCTTCAGAACGGCGAGAAGGAGCTGAGCACGCTGAGAGACCTGGGACTGACCGAGGACGAGATCCAACTCTGGAGGAACAGAGACCGACAACAAACAGACAAAGTACGAGAAACTGACAGGTTCAAACTGGAATGAAGCAGGTTAAAACTGGAGTGAAGCAGGTTCAAACTGGAATGAAGCAGGTTAAAACTGGAGTGAAGCAGGTTCAAACTGGAGTGAAGCAGGTTAAAACTGGAGTGAAGCAGGTTCAAACTGGAGTGAAGCAGGTTCAAACTGGAATGAAGCAGGTTAAAACTGGAGTGAAGCAGGTTCAAACTGGAGTGAAGCAGGTTAAAACTGGAGTGAAGCAGGTTCAAACTGGAGTGAAGCAGGTTAAAACTGGAGTGAAGCAGGTTAAAACTGGAGTGAAGCAGGTTCAAACTGGAGTGAAGCAGGTTCAAACTGGAGTGAAGCAGGTTCAAACTGGTTCAAACTGGAGCGAAGCGGGTTCAAACTAGAGCGAAGCGAAGCGGGTTCAAACTGGAGCGAAGCGGGTTCAAACTGGAGCGAAGCGGGTTCAAACTGGAGCGAAGCGGGTTCAAACTGGAGCCAAGCGGGTTCAAACTGGAGCCAAGCGGGTTCAAACTGGAGCGAAGCGGGTTCAAACTGAAGCGAAGCGGGTTCAAACTGAAGTGAAGCGGGTTCAAACTGGAGTGAAGCGGGTTCAAACTGGAATGAAGCGGGTTCAAACTGGAGTGAAGCGGGTTCAAACTGGAGTGAAGCGGGTTCAAACTGGAGTCAAGTTTTGTTTTCTCGCTCAGTCTCGTTTTGTGCATCTGAACGTTGTGTTTCCTCTCGCTCAGTCTCGTGTTGTGCGTCTGAACGTTGTGTTTCCTCTCGCTCAGTCTCGTTTTGTGCGCCTGAAGGTTGTGTTTCCTCTCGCTCAGTCTCGTTTTGTGCGTCTGAACGTTGTATTTCCTCTCGCTCAGTCTCGTTTTGTGCGTCTGAACGTTGTGTTTCCTCTCGCTCAGTCTCGTGGGGTGTGTGCCGAGCCGAACGCCAGAGAACAGCGCCTCCAGCAGGTCAGAAACAAGATGGCGGCTCACTCTGAGCTCCTGTCGCGGCCCCAACGCTTCAACCGCAGCCGAGCGCTGACGCGGCGCGAGATGGAGATTGAGCAGGCGCTGTACCAGGGCAGCGAGCGGCCGGGCTTCCTCTGCGCGCTCTACCACAGGGGTAAAAGTACTAAATACACATTAAATACACATTAAATACACACTAAATACACACTTAATACACACTAAATACACACTAAATACACACTAAATACACACTAAATACACACTAAATACACACTAAATACGCACTAAATACGCACTAAATACGCACTAAATACGCACTAAATACACACTAAATACGCACTAAATACGCACTGAATACGCACTGAATACGCACTGAATACGCACTGAATACGCACGGAATACGCACTGAATACGCACTAAATACGCACTAAATACGCACTAAATACGCACTAAATACGCACTAAATACGCACTAAATACACACTTAATACACACTTAATACACACCTAATACACACCTAATACACACCTAATACACACTAAATACACACTAAATATACACTAAAGACACACTAAATATACACTAAATACACACTAAGTACACACTAAGTACACACTAAATACCCACTAAATAGAGGGTGGCGAAACGGCTGATTCGCTGGCTAAACGTCCCCACAATTGATGTGGCGGTTGAGTTAAGCAAATCTGAAATCAAGCTTATCATCAAGAGTCATGTGTTTGGCCTTTGGCAGGAATTTTGGAGCCACTGTGATACTGGACGGCGTCTCTATCACGTACAGGGTAGTGTGGGTCCTTGTGGGTCCTTGCGGGTCTATGGGCAGGAACGTGAGGGAGGAAAGGGCCTTTGCCCGCATGAGGATTGGCCATACTGGACTCAATTGGTCACTGAGTAGGATATTGTTAGTGTTTTAATTCTAACGTTTGTTTATCCCAAAAAACATGATGTTTTGTGACTGATCTTCATCAACTCTAAAGGTGACGTCTGTTCAGAGACAACTCACCGAAGTCTTCATTTCCTGTTTGTTCCTGTAAATTATCCACTCAGTTTACTCCCAAGCTCTAAAGTTCTGAAGCTCTAAAGCTCTGAGTTACAGAGCAGTGAGAAAGATGTCAAGTCAATGTTTACAAAGCGTCATTATATTTAGATTTAATTAAACGTATTCTCTTCTTTTTCAGATGCTGCAGAAACTGTCCAGCAGGTGTCGCCCTCGAGCCGCTCCATCGACTCCGTTTACAGGGATGTTCTGGATGAGGGACAATTTTCAGCTTCAAAGCAAAACACAAAACAAGCAAAACGAAAAGAACAATATGAAGCCGGCCAATCACAGGCTCGGACTGAGGAAACCGGCCAATCAGACGAGTCGGACCGCAGACGCGAGGAACAAACCGGCCAATCGGACGAGCCCGGGCGAGAGGAGCGGCTCCGATTGGCTCCGGTTACAGCAATCGATCTGCAACAGCCTATCAGCAGCCTCCGAGCGGCGTCACACGTGGCGGTCGCGCTCAGAGGAGACGTCACACTCGTTTCAGAAGAGGAAATCGCATCGAATCGAGAAACGGACGACGCGATACGGAGCATTCCCAGATTTAGGAATTACCAACCCGGAAAACCCTCCAAGGTAAAAGTCGAGGTGTTTAAGGGGCCGGCTTTAAGGGGCCGGCTTTAAGGGGGCCGGCTTTAAGAGACCGGCTTTAAGGGGCCGGCTTTAAGGGGGCCGGCTTTAAGAGACCGGCTTTAAGGAGCCGGCTTTAAGGGGGTGGGTGAGATTTAAGTCCCGATCACGATATTCAGGCGATATTATGTCGTTAGTGGAGGTTTAATGATCAGAAAGCTTGTTTTCATTTTTATTTAAACTATTTACTCAAGATTCAAGAAGATTCCGTCTGAAATGCGGGTTTATTTATTAGTCCGGCGTTTCAGGGAAAATCAGGTTGTTTTTTATTCCCTTGTGGGATTGTTAAAAACTCTTCTTCCTTTAATTTGTTTGCATTAAAAAAAAAACTAAAACAGTTGGCAATTTAACGTGACGTGTAAAATCCGAACATTGAGTCGATTGTCAACAATAAAAACTGTGAAAATTGCCGTGGAATCGTGGACAAAATATCAAGAAATGTATATTTGTGGATACTTGAGTTGTACTCGATGGCCGTACCAATACTTTTACTTTTGCGTGTTTCTCTGTGGAAGGTTCTGTGCGTGAAGAACCTGGCTGCGCAGGCGACCGTGGCCCAGCTGGTGGCGCTGTTCTCCAGGTTCGAGCGGAGCGGGGCGGCCGTCGCGTACAAGCTCCTGACGGGACGTTTGAAGGGCCAGGCCTTCGTCACGCTGCCGGGTCAGTACTTTCTAGTAACACGGTAAAGTAACTGTTTGGATTGAGAGTCATGAGATAAATCTTCAGGATAAACATTTCAAATTGGTCTTGATTTCAAACTGTTTTTGCCGTTTTTGTTTTTTCCAGATGTAGACATGGTAGAAAACAGTTTTTTGTGTTTTTTTATGTTTTTGTGTTTTTTGTGTGTTTTTTATGTTTTTGTGTGGGCTTTTCTTGTTTTTTGTGTGTGTATGTTTTTTTTATATATATATATATATATATATATTTTATGTATTTTGTGTGTTTTTTTATGTTTTTGTGTGTGTTTTTTATGTTTTTGTGTGGG
Source organism: Eucyclogobius newberryi (assembly GCF_026437365.1). Taxonomy (NCBI): domain Eukaryota; kingdom Metazoa; phylum Chordata; class Actinopteri; order Gobiiformes; family Gobiidae; genus Eucyclogobius; species Eucyclogobius newberryi. The sequence continues at coordinate 13,609,550 of NW_027315779.1, forward strand.
TTTTTCAGTTTTTTTTTTGTGTATATGGGGGGTTTGTGTTTTTTTTTTAATGTTTTTGTGTTATGTTTTTTGTGTTTTTTATGTTTTTTGTTGTTTTATGTTTTTTGTGTTTTTTTATGTTTTTGTGTTTTTTATGTTTTTTAACATTTTTGTGTTTTTTAATATATTTTTGTGGTGTTTTTTGTGTGTTTTTTATGTTTTTGTGTGTTTTATGTTTTTTGTGTGTTTTTTATGTTTTTGTGTGTTTTATGTTTTTTGTGTGTTTTTTATGTTTTTTCCCTCTGCTATTGTGTTGTTGCTCTGTTGTTTTTGTTGTCCTTTGTTCTGTTCTTTGTTCAATAAGAGTACTTTTTAGTAATACGGTAAAGTAAACTGTTTGGATTGAGAGTAATGAGGTAAATCTTCAGCATAATCATTTCAAATTGGTCTTGATTTCAAACTGTTTTGCCGTTTTTGTTTTTTCCAGATGTGGAAACGGGAGAAAACGCCCTCCGGTTACTCCACGGATACCGGCTTCTGGGGAAACCGCTGGTCGTGGAGTTCGGACGCCAAAAACACGCCTCGAGTCCAGAAAAGAGCTGAACACGACGGACTGTACTCCACCATGAAATACTGTATTATCCGGACTATAAGTAGCATTTTTGTTCATAGTTTTGGACGGGGTGCGACTTATACTCCAGAGCGACTTATATGTGATTACACTGACAACCTCAAGAGGGCGCTCTAAGCGATGCAGAAGAAGAATCTGGACTTCCTCTGGAGTTTGTGGAGTTGTTTAGAAGTGACACAGAGGAAGAAGAATTCAATGGATTTGGTGATTTGGGGTAAAACTGATGCTTTGGTAAACTTGTTAGCATGTTCTTTATGCTATAGTTATCTGAATAACTGTTAATATGTTACGTTAACATACCAGACACTTTCCACAGTTCTGTCTGTGCGTCATGTAGCTGAAGGTGTTAGCGTTAGCATACGTACACCTATTCACCATGTTCTCTAATCTGTTATTATTTTAAACTGCATTTCAAGATGAAATGTCTGTTCTTGGTCTTGGATTTGATCCAATAAAAATCACCCAGAAATGCGACTTATATGTGTTTTTTTCTTCTCTATTATGCCTTTTTTGGTTGGTGCTACTTATAGTTCAGAAAATACGATATTTCTACATCCATGTTTACTCAAAAAAATATCTTAATTTTCTTGTTTTTGTATCCATGTTTTATTTTCTTTTATCTCTTACTTCAAACCAATTTATTTCCTTGCAGAGTGACTGACATTTTAATATGATTTTTTTTGTGGGGGGTTTTGTGTGTTGTGTGTTTTTTATGTTTTTGTGGTTTATTCATTGTTTTTTGTGTGTGTTTTTTTGTGTTAGTGTTTTTTTATTTTTGTGTGTTTTTATCTTTTTTGTGGGTTTTTGTGTGGGGGTTTTTGTGTTTTTTTTAATGTTTTTTGTATTTTTTTCCCTCTGCTGTTGTTGTGTTGTTTCTCTGTTGTTTTTGTTGCTATTTAAAATTTTGATCAGAAAAAAGAACAACAAAAAAAGAGAAGAAAATCACTAAGATGTTGATTTAAAAACCTAAAAAACACAGAAACGTGCAGTTGGATTGTCAAAACAAAGTGACTGCGTGATATTTCTGCAGTTTCGTGGTTCATTTCGACACGTTTCTGTTTTTGATCTGTTTATTGCTCTTTATTCAAGCTCGATCGTTATCAGCGTCCGTCGGGTTCAATGTCGTGTTTGAGATAAAAAAACAAACCTCCATCGATTGGTTTGCGCTGGTTCGTCCCGCTGGTCGCCTCTGGGTCACGGCCCTCTCCTCGTTTTCCCATCATGCACCGCGTTCGCCACACTCACCGCCCGGCGACTGAAGGACGCAGCAGGTCGACCGTGACACGTCGAGAAACAAAAAACTGGCACAAACGACATGTTTTTTTCCCACACAATCGCCTCAAAAAGTGTAAAAAATGATTGTTATTGTCGTCATTTTAACGTTTGGGACCAAAAAAAACAACTCATTGATACAATATCATCCAGATTTGATCAAAAGTCGTGAATAAAAACAATAATTGCCAAAAGCAGCACAAAAGCATGAACTAAAACGAAAAGATGATTAAGAGCATTTATTTAAAAACATGCAAAATCAAGCTCAAAACATCTTTAATATCTAAATGTCTAAATGCAAAGTAATAACACACAAAGTCTGTGCACGAACTCGAAAACCAGAAGAACCCGAGAAACTACAAAATCCTGAACAAAAATAATACATTTAACTTTAAAATACAACACAACATAAGTCGAACTGAAAGATACAGGAAGAGTGACGATTCTGTGATGGTTTTGCTTTTTTATATATATTTGCGATGTGTAAAATGAGAGTAAACACTTTGAAACGCGTCGGAAAAACTCTGCTTTGGAGAAAACACGGATACGATTAGACACAGAAGTACAATATATACATCAGTTCAAATATTTATCTGGGTTTGACTAGATTTGATTATTTTCTTTTCACACCCAAACCATTGAGCCAAGATCTAGATTTTTGACATGAAAATATGATCTAAAAACATAAAGAATAATACAGTTTTGGCCATTCTTTACATTTAAAAGTTCACAAGTGCCAGTCCAGAATCCACAGAAGCGTGTTTTTCCCCCTCAGTCTTTAGACACTCGAACGCGTCATTTGCACCTTTGTGAATATGCAGTTTGGCGTCTTGTCAGCTCGAGCTCGCCGCGGCCTACACGTACCCTGTGATGTCATATCCTGTGTTCTTCTTGGCCCGTGGCGCGTTGTGCTCGGTCGATCGGGAGCTTTCGCTCACGCTCCGCACCAGCGCCTGCAGCGTTTGCGCTCTGCTGCTCGGGTTCGCGGCCCCCTGTTGCGAAGCCGGGTTCCTGTATGTTTGTGAAGTCATTCTGGTTCCCGGTCCTGTCGCGGCGCCCCCTGCGGGATACGGATAACCCGGGCCGTTCCTTCTCCCTCTTACGCTTTGTCCATCGCAGCAGGACGCGCACAGCAGGCCGCCGCCCAGCATCGTAACTAGCGCAGACGCTAATCCGACGTAGAGGCATTCGCCGAGCTCGAATTTCAACGATTGCGGGACGTTGTGGTGGTAAAAGGTTTGGACGACTTCGTGAGTCGTCCACGCGACGGGAATTAGCGCCAAAAATCCCGATGTCAGGAACAGACCGCCTCCGGTTCCCGCCACGCGACTCTTCACCGTCCCGGCCCCGTCCAGACAAAGCGTACACTGCATTCCCACGGACGATATAGCAATGCCGAGTATGGAAAGCACCAGCGATATGACCATCAGCGCGCGTGACGCTTGCAGGTCCGCGGGCAGAGCTAGCATGGAGTTGTACGTCTCGCATTGGAAGGCTCCGGTGCTCTGGTAGACGCACTCCATCCAAAGGCCGCGCATGTTAGCCACCGCCGTGACGATGTTGGACCCGATGTGCGCCGAGATCTGCCAGTATGGGAGAACAGTGGCCACCATAGTCCCCAACGTTCCCAGCAAACCCAAGAAGAAGCCCATCAACTCCAGAGCCATGGACGCCATCGACGCAGCTGTGGGAAGAACAAGAGATTGGTCTAAACTGCGTCTAGATCAGGGGTGGGCAATTATTTTCCTCCGAGGGCCATATTCGAATCCAGGCAAGTAGCGGAGGGCCGGCCCGTGATCATTGGTATGAAAAAAAAAAAATCCCAAAAATTAAATATCAAATAAAATATCACTTTTCTGTCAAATAGAGGCTATTGAATCTATTATTTAATTAATTTCACGACATGTTTATTAAGGAGTCAAGTGCAGACAGATGCCTAATATTACTTGGACAAGCTTGGCGGGCCGGATTGAAAGGCCCTGCGGGCCGGATGTGGCCCGCTGGCCGTAGTTTGCCCACCCCTGGTCTAGATCATACGACGAGATTTAGGAACTCTATAGGCACTTCCAGAAGATCTGAACGCTAACGTCATTAGCTCCAAACATTAAAAAGCTCCAAACATAAAAAATGATGAAAATCCACGGCCGTTTTGGCGACTGTCAGCCATCGACCACATGCGAGTAACACCAGAGCCGAGTACGAAAACATCGCCACGTGTAGAAGTGTTACCGTTAGCGATCGGCGCCCGAAATGAGCGCGCACGCTAACGACCGCGTAATGAAAATGTCTTTACGCTGGTCAAAAATGCACCAAGAATATGGCGAGACGCGACCGTAAAGTTTTGTTTGACCAAGTGCTACAAATAACATCGACCTGTAGAAAGTGGAGGTTCTTCTTCTTCTTCTTTGGTGTTTTATGGCGCTGTTTGACGTTTATTGTTAGTATTCGTGGGCAAATGTGTTAAAGGTTGAAACAAATAACCATTAGAAACATATTTCAGGGTTTATCCAGAGTTCAGCCTCGAGTGCGACTAAACTTGAACAGACAAAGCGTTAAAATCACGGTACGTTGACTTTGCGGTTTAAAAACAGTGTATTCTTTTTTTTGTCCTGGTGTGTTCCATATTTAAATCCACTCATCCAAGCAGCTTCTTCAGACCGTGTTTCTTTTGAGAGATTCTAAAAATGATAATATGAACCCACCGGCTCGAGAATCATTTTACGCACGTCGCAGTCGCTTCAGAGGTCGAACGTGGCTCTGTTATTATGCGACGGTGAACGAAACATGGACGTTATCGTTGTCAACGGTGGAATGTCCAGTCGTGTGAAAAGGACGCGCGTTTTCACCACAAATCTGTGCCATTTTGACCATAATTAAGGACTAATAACTCCACAGAAAGGAACGACGGTAGTTTGGAAAGAGAAAAGTGTGAAAATAAAGTCATTCTTAAATTAATGAGTTTCGTTTAAACTTTAGACATTGTTTTCACACTTCTTCTTCTTCTTCTTCTTCTTCTTCTTCTTCTTCTTTTTCTCACAAAGTCAGTAATATAAAAACAAGCTTTGATAATAACTTCCTCCCATTTTACAACACGTTACTCAAACATTTGATGAATTTGTCTGAACCGCAAAAAAAACGCGCACATTTTTTGAACGTTTGAAATACACAAATTACAAATGGAAAAAAACAGACGCGCTTTACCTTAAATCAGAGCGTGTTCTCGTCACCGGGGGTTTCGTCGTCGTGGTCGTCGTCGAGACTCACTTTTTCAGCCGTTTCAGTAAAAAGCGCGTTCGGTCTCGTCTCTTGCCGTTCTCCGCATCCTCTGGAAACGCCTCGTCGAGGTCGGAGCAGGCGCCACTTTCGCTAAATCCGTCCACTCCCTCGGCTTACGGCAAACCACCACTTTAGAGCTTTCGCGCCGGGCCCGCGTCGCTAGCGCTCGGACCTCCCGTTATTCTGTCCGCGTTAATCATTTTCAAAAACGAGACCTTTGCTTCTTCACAAAACGGTCCGAGCCGTCGAGGTTAGATCAGTGTGCGGTGCTGCAAGGGAAAATCGATCAGACACAAGTTAGCAATCGGGCCGTGACAGTAGTGCGTTTGTTTAGCTCGTTTATTTAGAACGTTTGTTTAGCGCGATGTGCAGACGACCCCGCGACGTTCAGAAGCCGTGAGAGGCAAAACGGTTTGAATTTCCCTTGTATTTTAGTTCTGCCCACTAAAATACAACGTTCTACAACAAATATTTAATTTGTACCTGGCGTCAAGTCACCAACAAAATGTGTTTGAGTTTGCCTTGTAGAGATTCTGTGGTATATACTGTCAGTGGTCTGTGTCTGTGGTATATACAGCGCTGCAAAGGTGAAGCCGGCGCGGGTGAAGCCGGCGTGGCACGGGTGGTGAAACTGGCGTGCCACAGGTGAATCCGGCACGGCGCGGGTGAAGCCGGCGTGTGAAGCCGGCGCGGCGAGGTTGAAGCCGGCGCGGCGCGGGTGAAGCCGGCGCGGCGAGGGTGAAGCCGGGGCGGCGAGGGTGAAGCCGGCGCGGGTGAAGCCGGCGTGGCACGGGTGAAGCCGGCGTGGCACGGGTGAAGCCGGCGTGGCACGAGTGAAGCCGGCGTGGCACGGGTGAAGCCGGCGTGGCACAGGTGAAGCCGGCGTGGCAGGGGTGAAGCCGGCGTGGCAGGGGTGAAGCCGGCGTGGCAGGGGTGAAGCCGGCGTGGCACGGGTGAAGCCGGCGTGGCACAGGTGAAGCCGGCGTGGCAGGGGTGAAGCCGTCGTGGCAGGGGTGAAGCCGGCGTGGCAGGGGTGAAGCCGGCGTGGCAGGGGTGAAGCCGGCGTGGCAAAGCGTGTCATTACAGCTTTAGTTTAAACTCTTTAATGACCCGTGAGTCAGAACATGACAAAACAACTATTACACTGGAATAAACATCAATCTGCGTCACAAACCTATAAATATACTTTGACTTCAGTTTGAAAAAGGACCACATTATACTGGTAAGAGTCTATTTACATTTACTCAGGTTGAAGATATTTGGAAGTATTTCATCCATGTTCGCAGTAGAAGTATCTCATCCATGTTCGCAGTAGAAGTATTTCATCCATGTTCGCAGTAGAAGTATTTCATCCATGTTCGCAGTAGAAGTATTTCATCCATGTTTCAACCACAGACAGTATATACCACAGACAGTATATACCACAGACAGTATATACCACAGACAGTATATACCACAGACAGTATATACCAAAGACAGTATATACCACAGACAGTATATACCACAGATAGTATATACCACAGACAGTATATAACAGACACAGACCACAGACAGTATATACCACAGACAGTATATACCAAAGACAGTATATACCACAGACAGTATATACCACAGATAGTATATACCACAGACAGTATATACCACAGACAGTATATAACAGACACAGACCACAGACAGTATATACCACAGACAGTATATACCAAAGACAGTATATACCACAGACAGTATATACCAAAGACAGTATATACCACAGACAGTATATACCAAAGACAGTATATACCACAGACAGTATATACCACAGACAGTATATACCAAAGACAGTATATACCACAGACAGTATATACCAAAGACAGTATATACCACAGACAGTATATACCACAGACAGTATATACCAAAGACAGTATATACCACAGACAGTATATACCAAAGACAGTATATACCACAGACAGTATATACCACAGACAGTATATACCAAAGACAGTATATACCACAGATAGTATATACCACAGACAGTATATACCACAGACAGTATATAACAGACACAGACCACAGACAGTATATACCACAGACAGTATATACCAAAGACAGTATATACCACAGACAGTATATACCAAAGACAGTATATACCACAGACAGTATATACCACAGACAGTATATAACAGACACAGACCACAGACAGTACTCACCACTGATGCATCGGAACAGAAGGTCTTTTCCAGAGTAAGAGCTCGTTTCTCGTTCTCAAACCAGTAAATGCGTTAATCACTTTTAATGAGATTATTTGTTAATTTCCTCAGATGATGCAACAAAAGGGCAACGTCCACATACGCAGAAGATTAGTCTGGATTAGGCTCAAATTCTTTCAGAAAATGACAAAACCATCAAACTAAACGTGTCTATTTCATATTTCATTACCCAGAAGTCTTCAGTTTATCCATCCGAGACTCAAATCTCAAATGCACAGTAGAAATAACAATCTGACCAGTCGACCACTAAAGTGACCGTGAGTTAATAATAATTATATTTGAGAGAAAAGCAGTTTGTCATATATTTTTGTGAAACTGACAATACGACGTTCTTATATCACCGGAACAACAGCAGCTCTGGTCAGTTCTAACCTTTCCTGACCGAGAGTCCCGTCCTCGTCCGGCCTCTGACCTCGGCTCGGTGTGGCGCCTCACACGTCAGGCTTTTATTCTGAAGGTGTGAACTTCTGCCCCCTTCAGGACACACTTCTCACACCGCGGATCCAGTTTGAGAGAAAAACATTCACGCGAGTCACTTTGTCATGGCCATAATGTCGATCACGAACAATAATCAGAATAATCCAACGATATATGTATACGGAATGTGCCGGTAAACGTCTGGGTTCAGGTTCAAACGGACGATAAAATGAACCGTAAAGTGCAAACATTCAGACATTAAGCTTTAATCATAAACGATACGCTTATATTCTAATTCGGCACATCTCAAACAAAACAAACTGCGCGAGCGTCCACATTTCGATGCACGTCCCGTCTCTAAACGCGATGAAACCCCCGAGGGGATGAAGCGGGCCCCGTGAACCGCTCTGTTCGCGTTTCTCTGCTCGTGTGAAGTGGCGCCGCGGAGTGTGCTGCGGTGCGAAACGCCACGCCTTCACAAATGAGGCACGAGCCGACGCGAGGCCCCTGTCCCGTTTGAGAGTTTAAGAGCGACCCAATGCAAAATATTTCATCCGCACAAGCCCCAGGGACCCAGATTGAGAAAACAGTCAGAGCCTCATGACGAGTGACTCATTAAGTGTTAAAACCAAAAGAAGCTTAAACGATCTTTAAAAATGTCACGAATGAGATTGAGTCACTGACACGGCTGTTTTCAGTGTTTCTCAGACTTTCAGTGTAAAAGAGAGGCACGAACAGTGAAGGGGAGAAAACGCTTCTTGAGGTCAGACGGAATTTTTTTCTATTCAATAAAAAATTATCAAATCTTATTTCTATTTTGAATGCTAAGTCAATATAATAACTTATTATGACTATTCGACTATAAAAAATAATCGTGTTTGACAATGATCGTTATCTCTTGAACACGTGCGAAAAGACCTTTTTATAACAAAAGCAGCGCCAAAAATAATAAGCTATATCTGATTTTTTTTCCAGTTATACTTTTTATGTGAGTGTGTTGTGGTTTCTGTTCGGCCCGGTCTTGGTCCTAGACCATCTGCAGTCCTAGACCATCTATAGTCCTGGACCATCTACAGTCCTGGACCATCTATAGTCCTGGACCATCTACAGTCCTGGACCATCTGCAGTCCTGGACCATCTGCAGTCCTGGACCATCTACAGTCCTGGACCATCTGCAGTCCTGGACCATCTTCAGTCCTGGACCATCTGCAATCCTGGACCATCTTCAGTCCTGGACCATCTGCAGTCCTGGAGCATCTACAGTCCTGGACCATCTTCAGTCCTGGACCATCTACAGTCCTGGACCATCTCCAGTCCTGGACCATCTGCAGTCCTGGACCATCTGCAGTCCTGGACCATCTGCAGTCCTGGACCATCTACAGTCCTGGACCATCTGCAGTCCTGGACCATCTACAGTCCTGGACCATCTGCAGTCCTGGACCATCTACAGTCCTGGACCATCTTCAGTCCTGGACCATCTTCAGTCCTGGACCATCTTCAGTCCTGGACCATCTTCAGTCCTGGACCATCTCTACAGTCCTGGACCATCTTCAGTCCTGGACCATCTTCAGTCCTGGACCATCTTCAGTCCTGGACCATCTACAGTCCTGGACCATCTTCAGTCCTGGACCATCTACAGTCCTGGACCATCTCCAGTCCTGGACCATCTGCAGTCCTGGACCATCTTCAGTCCTGGACCATCTGCAGTCCTGGACCATCTGCAGTCCTGGACCATCTGCAGTCCTGGACCATCTACAGTCCTGGACCATCTGCAGTCCTGGACCATCTACAGTCCTGGACCATCTGCAGTCCTGGACCATCTACAGTCCTGGACCATCTTCAGTCCTGGACCATCTACAGTCCTGGACCATCTTCAGTCCTGGACCATCTGCAGTCCTGGACCATCTGCAGTCCTGGACCATCTGCAGTCCTGGACCATCTACAGTCCTGGACCATCTACAGTCCTGGACCATCTTCAGTCCTGGACCATCTTCAGTCCTGGACCATCTTCAGTCCTGAACCATCTTCAGTCCTGGACCATCTCTACAGTCCTGGACCATCTTCAGCTGGTCCATCTGTCTGAGCAGGATCTCTCTTTCACTGAGGTTCTCCTCCAGGTTTCTACTTGGAGTCCACAAGGTTTGTAGTTTTCTCCTACAGAAGCCGGGGCTAAGGACAGAAGGCGGGGGGCTAAGGACAGAGAGGATGCTGGGACATAATCTCTGGTTTCTTCCTGTGAACATTGTTTAATCAGCTTTTGTTTCATTGTTTGATTCTTGGACCTTCTGTTGGTTCAACACTTCTGGAACGTCACTAAAATAAAGTGACTTGAGCCGTAGTTTAAAATCTAAACTCAAACGTCTAAATGAACCAACACAAGACGAGCTGAGCACTAACTCGCCCTCAGACCTGCAGTCGCCTCATGTGGCGACTGCAGGTAATGCTGCTAAACCACTATAATTCTGCGTTTATTCAGTGTGCAGCTGCAACAGTTATCTTAGGTCAAACGATTATTTATACTGGACATTTGACACTTTTTAAATACATTTTTGGCCAAATAAAGGTTGAAATGTGGCGCGTGAAGCATTCTAGAAAGAGAATATCTACGAATAAAGTGTATCACGGATGAAATGTTTATTCTTTTGTGACATTTTGACTAGCGATATATCGGTCCACTGATATTTACACGTATCGGTCTTAAATCTCCGGCACAGTTTGTTGTTTTTGGTTGATCTTCTGACGTTTGCTTATGCTAACGCGGGCTGAGCCGGGCCGTTGTTTTTCGGAGCATTTAAGCTCGACTTTGAGTTGTTTTGAGATAATTTGGCCGAGGATTAAGCGCTGATAAAGCCTTCTGCTCTAAAGAAAATATGTACACAAAACAACAGGGGGCGGGGCTAAGAGCAGATGTCACAGTTTGAAGTGAGCCCAGTGTTTCCCCAGGTTTAAACCTCTTTTCTTGCCTCAGCCGCTCACAAAACGCAGATTATAGTCACTTCTGTGTGGCCATGACGAAGACACAAGCGCAGAGTCGTATCGAATGTTTTACCAATGTTTTGTGTCGCTTGTTTTTGGGCCGCGTGGGTCAAAACGGGACAACGGAGGGTCAAAGTCTCCAGTTGTGCCCCCTTTAATAAAGCAGATGCTGGGGCTGTTCCACGCTGCTCATGTTCCAGTCTTAATGTGGCTCACGTTACAATTAAAGCCTTGATTTAGTCTCAGTCTTGTCTCTGAAACTTTTTTTTTTTTGGACTAAAACGTTAAGGCGTGAACATATTAAATTGTGTCAGAAAAGCAAAAGTCCAATTGGCCATAATTTCAAATATCGATGAATCACGGTCCAAACTGACTGGAATAGCCTCGTTATGCTGAGCAGAAGTTCATCCTCTTTACGTTGGTGAATTCTAGGGCTTCAGACCAAATGGCTGCGACAGATACAAATATTTACTGCATTTTTACACTTTGTCGACGCCTCTTTCTTCTCCAAAAACGGGCATTTAAAGAAGTAATAACGAGTCGTAGCGAGGTTCTCTGACTCCGAGCCTCGACCTGGAGCAGGTCAAATACATGTGGTTTGCAGTACACGCGTTTGTCCAGCAGGGACAGGCTTTGGCTGCGGTAAACACCATGTGCGGGATTCAGAATATGGTTCAAGAGATTAGAATTATACACGATGCACTGTACATAAGAAGGGGCAAAAATTATATATACTGTATCTGAAGATCCCAATAAACAATATGATGTAAACCGGTTTAAACCAGAACATAACCAGGACTAAACCAGGACCAAAACAGGACCGAACACATACGCAATAATGTCATATTCATGTGCATAGAACTGCTGTAAATAAGAATGTTTACTTTACCACTATGATTAGTATTATTTTGTCTTATGTTAGCTTAATTTTTATCTTTTTATTTATTTATATTTTTCTTTTATTTATTTTGTATTATTATATTTTTTTCTCTATTACCTCTTAAGAATATGAGAGGTGCTGTACACAGGAGTTTTGTTTATAAGAGTTTTTTTCTATTAAGAGTGTTATCTGTTCTTTTCTTATTTTCTTCTTTTTCGCCGGTGTGATCGTTTTGCTTTGCATCTCACTCTCATCGCCCCGTTTGTCCACACGGGGGCGCCACCAAGAACGGGAGGCTTCCCCGGAGGCCGCATGCGTCGCCCTGGCTCCATTTGTGCCTTTTGCCCGCACTTTGCTCTCTCTGCGGGTCGTCGGTCTGCGGCCTCGCGTTTGTTTATCCCAAATGAAAAGCCGTTAGGGGCCATTATCGGGGCCTGATGGTTGTGATGGGTTGACTCTTAGACTTGACTCTTTCTAACAGACTTGACTCTTTCTAAAATACTTGACTCGACTCTTTCAAACAGACTTGACTTGAAGGCGTAATGGACGATTTTTCGGCAATTTGAGAACTGGAACAGGATTTGAGAATATCAGTCCGCACGGGGGAGTGCGCATGTGCGTTTGTTTATTAGTGCGATGGATCGCATCGCATCTCTCGTCTCCCGTAGATTTCCGTCTTTTTCTTAGACAGCTCGAACTGTCTTTCTCTGTATTCATTTTGTCCCGTACACTGAGGGAACTATATTATGATAGATCAATGCACTTAGACACACGGAAACGTGCTGCTGCAGGTGAGCAGTAGGTGCGTTTTATGATTGATACGTGCCAGGACTAATTGGCAGTCCACACCACGAGGAAATAAGACTCAGATTTGGGCCAAAAAAATTGTCCATTCAACCTTTAACTCTTTCAAACAGACTCGTCTCTTTCTAACAGACTCGTCTCTTTCAAACAGACTCGTCTCTTTCTAACAGACTCGTCTCTTTCAAACAGACTTGTCTCTTTCTAACAGACTCGTCTCTCTCTAACAGACTTGACTGCTCGGAATGCTGCAGGTTTGTTCTCCTTTTGCCGTGTTTTCCTTGCACATTTGTGAGCTCTCGTCTCCGTGGTGACGGTGAGAAAAGTCCAGCCCTGGGATTGTCTGAAATAACAAACAGGAGAAAAGTCAGACGCCATCTGTGAGAAAAAACGCGGGGAACGACACTAAACTAATTATGGGCCCGATAATTAGATTCAGATTAGAGCCTCTGACGAGTGTAATGTCCGACAGCGAGCTCTGAGCTTTATGGCACTTTAGATCCACCGGCGTAACGCGATTAAAAGTCACGCTCCACACACAAGTTCAAAGGCTTTGACTCGTAATCAAGAGCGCTTTTGTTTTTAATAGACATTTGATCTTACCTGTTTTATGTTCATATTTTAATTATCACAAACATGTCACACTTAACAAACACTAGATCAAAATTAAGACTAAATTAACACCAAACCGGGATTACACCAGTGGTTCAGCGTGATAAAACCAGCGGTAAACACGTGCACTTAACCTGCGGTAAACATGTGGTAAACCTGCGCTAAACCTGCACTAAACGTGCCACATCAGTGGCATTGTCAAATTAGATGATGACAGGAAGTGGAGCTGCGTTCTAAAACAAAATCCCCCTGTGATGTCATCAATAAGCGACGTGTTACATGAAAAATGTACGGTTTTGTAAAAATCACAGCAATTTATGTGGGTTTTTAGCCGTTATTTACATATAGTTGTCGTGTCCAACCGGAAGTGAAATATATATAACATCGGAAAATTGTAAATTTAATTTAAAGCAAAATCTTAATTAAAATCATGTTCACTGCGTTTTAAAATACGCGATTCGGTTTTGTAAATTAAATGTTTTCTAGTGTCACCGTAAACGCGCGCATTCCTCCGGTTTGGGCCGTGATCGATTAGCCCGCCATCGGTCATCGTTTGTCACCGGAGGGGGGCCATGCGGGGGGGCCATGCGGGGGGCTTGTTTTGCTTTCTAATGGGGTCGTTTGGCCGCGGCACCGCCTCCGCCTTCTCCGCGGGGGTCGCGCACAAACAGCAGCCGGGCCGGGACCCCTCCCACCGCCGCGTGCGGCTTTAAAAACACCCCGGGGATCGACTCTCCAACCGCAGCACACCTCCGCAGACACCGGGCAGACACCGGGCAGACACCGGGCAGACACCGGGCAGACACCGGGCAGACACCGGGCAGACACCGGGCAGACACCGGGGACCGCGCGCGACCTCTCACGGGACACTACGTTTGGAACACGTTTCGACCGCTTTTCGTTTCCCCCGTCGTCGTCGTTATCGGAGGATTCGAGCTCTTTGCACCGGGAGAATGAGCTCCGCGCTGGTCGTGGAGCCGCCGCGGTCCCGGGCGCGGACGGGGAACGGCCCGGTCCCGCACGTCAGGTACATCCCGCGGTCAAAGGGTTCGAAACGTCTCACGGAACAAAGAATTTCTAACGGTTTCGCGTCGGGCTCGTGCTGATAATGGTGCGGTTGCTATGGCGACGCTACGCGAGTTTTACTTCGAATCGGCGAAAAAGATAATTTATCATTGAATTAATTGTATTTATTTATTTGTTTGTTTGTAGTCACCAGTTTGTGTTAAAAACCGTAAAACCAAAATGTTAAAAACTGGAGACAAACTTCAGAAGGCAAAACACATTTTCACCGATTGATCTTTAAAACCAATGATTTTACAATTATATAACAAATATAAGTGTTGTTTTTCCTATTCTAGTCTCGAAATTGTAATTTGAGCTTCACAAAAAGTATAATTTGTGGTCAAGTCCGTAACATATTTGTTGATGAAATGAAAAAACTCAACATTTCCGTGTGTGTTTATCCAGTGAAACCTCCAAATGTGGAGTTTGAAACATGTTAAGTGTCTCATATTAAATGTAAGTATGTAAGTAAATGTGTTTAAACCGGGCTCTGATGTCACTCACGTGTGTCTGAGTGTTTTTTATTGGCTAAAACCACCTGGATTTTTCATATTTTGTGATATTCTGCAGTTTACAATTCTTTAAATTGTCTTATTAGACGTCTACACATTTCAACTACACATTATCATCTAAAAAGTGTCCAAACGTGCACACAAACTTTAACAAACGATCACAAAACAAGCCTATTCAGTCATATTGTAGTATATTTCAGTTTCTTGAAGTCAAAGGTTCAAATCGTTGTCATTTTCTCAATTTTTTAATCCCGACGACATTTTTCTGGCAGACTCTGGAGGCCGTGGGTTCAGAGCAGCTCGGAGTCGGTCGAGAGGAGCAGCTCGGAGTCGGTCGAGAGGAGCAGCTCGGAGTCGGTCGGGAGGAGCAGACGGGCCTGTGTGAGTCGCTCATGACATATTAACACCGCTTTCTCTTAATGGACTCTCGGAATAGCTGCAGCAGGAGGAGGAGGTGGGGGGGAAGAGGAGGAGCTGGAGGATGGGGAGGAGGAGCTGGAGGATGGGGAGGAGGAGCTGGAGGGGGAGGAGGAGCTGGGGAGAGCAGGAAAGAGGAAGTGAAGGAGGAAGCGGTGGAGGAGGAGGAAAGAGGGGGAGGAGGAGCTGGAGGAGGAGGAAAGAGGTGGAGAAGGAAAGAGGAGGAGGAAAGAGGAGGAGGAGCTGTTTATTCTAACAGTTTGTGTCTTGATGCGTTGCTAATTACGTCAGAGGAACAGGAAAAGCCCCGTGTTGTTCTGGTTGATCATGTGGAACGCATCAGGCTTCGAGGGCTTTAACGCCGTATTATTGGGCGGCGGCACTTTCAAGAAAACCACTTTATCTTTCATGATTTGGCGCCGTATTCAGATTTCAGGGGTTATGATGAGAGAAGGGAACGTTTTTTGTTTGTTTGTAACTGTAGCTTTTGTTTTTATGATCAAAATACGACCAGGATTACCGTATTTTCCGGAGTATAAGTCGCACCAGCCAAAACAAGCATAATAGAGAAGAAAAATCATATATAAATTGCACTGGAGAATGAAATGCAGTTGCAAGTGTGAAAATAACAAATAATATCGCTCCGGAGTATAAGTATAAATAAGTATAAGCACCCCGGCCAAAATTATGAAAAAAAGTGAGACTTATAGTCTGGAAAATACGGTACGTTTAACTCGTAGGGCTAACCAATGTTACGTCGGTCGCGGCTCCACTGTGAGGCCGAGCCGGACGAAAGATATTCACAAAAAGAAGCTGCTAAAGAGCAAAAACGTGTGAGAAAGTGACGACGTGCTGTGGAAAACTGTGGTGGTCATGAAAACCACCGAGAGAACAGCGCTACAGATTGTCTTTGTAGCCCTTGCTTTTGTCTTTAGCTATAGTTTTTAGCTATAGTTTGTCTAGCTGTAGTTTGTCTTTAGCTACAGATTGTATTTAACTATAGTTTGTCTTTAGGTACAGATTGTATTTAGCTACAGATTGTATTTAGCTATAGTTTGTCTTTAGCTACAGATTGTATTTAGCTACAGATTGTATTTAGCTATAGTTTGTCTTTAGCTATAGTTTGTCTTTAGCTATAGTTTGTCTTTAGCTATAGTGTGTCTTTAGCTATTGTTTGTCTTTAGCGCGTCTGCAGACAGATCTTGAGTGAGGGAGTTTCCCACGCTCCCGCCGGACAGCTAACGCCTCGCGGCGGTCGTCACGCGCTCGGGTGAACTGCCAACGGCGACGCCTCTGGGGCCGTTTGACCGACAGTTTTAGTGGCACTGGTCAGTTTGTGTTCAACGTGAGGGACGGTCATGCTTTTGTGGCGGTTTTAACAGCGTTTAATCATCAAAAACATTCCCAGAGTCGTATTTAGCTTCGGTCACGCTGATCTAGTCAATGAGCCTCACGAAAGCGCGCCGTTTAAAGCGTCCGGCGTCAGATGTTCAGATCTGGGAGTTTTAACTCCATAAATCATCACAGACTCAATGTGATATTTCCAGGTCATAACTTGATCCAAAGCAAAGAAACGAGGCAAAACAGTTCCTGTTCATGCCAGCTTTAGCCACGCCCCTCACACACACACAAACTTGGAACGACCAAACGTTTGAAAAGTGTAATTCAGATCCGATTTGAAAAGCAAAATCACTCAAATGTGATCGTTCTGTGCATTTCTGACCCGCGTCACGTCAAATACAACTGCGTGTTTACATGAGCATGTCGGGGCAAGCTAGCTTTTGTTTATTTCCCGCGCTGACGTCTGTTTTTTATCTCCGCAGCCGTACGCCAGAGCCACGGTTCCCGGCTGCTTCTCGTCCGACGGAAAAGCGCAAACGTTCCAGCACCCAGTCAGGTCTGTGTCTGTGTTTAATGTTCATCTCAAAGCATCGTCTGCAGCTACAGCCACAGATATTGTAATGTTATCAAATAACCGCACTTTATTATTATAGTTTTGAATAGTTGATCATAAATATGTTAAAATTAATAAATGAAATTAATAAGATACAATAAAATACAATAACATATAATAAAATAAAAATTATGTATAAAATGAATAAATAGAATGAAATAAATAAATTAAATAATTAAATTAATTAAATATATAAAAATAATAAAATAAAAATACATTAATAAATAAATAAATATGAAACAAATTAAAAAGTTGCTCATGTGTTTTATAATAACTTAAAAACATGCACGTCACAGTTTTAATGTTTCTTCTAATTAAAAAGTGTTTTGCTTCTGACCAAATATCTAACTTTGCTGTGTCTCTCAAACAGACTGTTCTGGCCCAAATCCAAATCGTTCGACTTCCTGTACAGCGACGGCGAGGCTCTGCTGCGGAACTTCCCCGTCCAGGCCACCATCAGCTTCTACGACGACTCGGACAGCGACGAGGACGACGAAGAGTCTGAGGAGGACGAGGAGGACGAGTGCGTTAAGCCCAGCTCCCGCTTCACCGCACTCAACTGAACGGGACAACAACAACAACCTAAATGAGCCGTACCATCCCGTTTAAGCGATGCAAAGCGGTCTGGTTCTCTTGGGCTCCAGGGGGACTTTAGCTCAGGAGGAGGAGCTTCACAGCGCAGCCATATGATTGGACGAGAGAGAACGCAGGCCAAAACAAGACGGCAAAACGACACAAAAGAATCATTCGTCTCCAAACTCTGACTTGATCTCGTGCTAAAGCGCCGCGTTTCCACTGATGCTAACTTGTATGTCGAGCCTTAGCAACACAAAGCTAGCAAAGCGCGTTAGCAACAGCCGTTTCCCGTTTATCGCCGCGTGGCACTCCCTTTGTCAAGAGCCAGAATCTGATATTTCCAGGTCATAATGCGTCTGACATGATCCAAAGCCAAAGCGTGACATAAAGAGAGGTTCAAACGCGGCGTCGAGGCTTTGAGAGAAGTTAAAGAAATGAGGCAAAACTGTTCCCGTTCACGCTAGCTTTAGCCACGCCCCTCTCACACACACACACACACTGGAATTTCTAAAAGTTTTTATGTGAATCAGAGATCACAAAAAAAAGTGTAATTCAGATATTATTTAATTGACCACATAATATTTGATTCAGAATGTCTTGCTGGTTGTGAGCAAAATCAAACTAAAATGTCTCGTCCGTTGTCATTATGCTAATTATGTAAGTATTTAGAATGTTACTGTTACTACATTACCTCTCCGTGTTGTTTTTCCGTTTCGTTAGCTTGCGGAAAAGCCCGTCGTTTCTCGTGTACTTTTCCCACATTGGGACTCAAATCTCAGGGTAAACTCTGTAGATAGAATGTATTTTAACTTATGGATGTATAAGGCACATATTTATCGTATTATTTTACTAATATACTTTTGTCTCGACACTGTTTGAACGGAGGTTGTTTTGAAATAAAATACCCTCTTTATTTTTCCAAAGTCTTGTGTTTGTCTCTTTGTTCTCTGCGATAATCAGAGAAGATGATCCAAAGCACACGGCACCGTAGCGTTCAAAGCTCTTCATCTCGACCTAACGGCTCCAGAAGTTAAACTCAAGCCGTTATTTGAGAGTCGAGTCGAGCTTTGTCCTCGTGATTAACGGGACAGAAGTGACAGAGGATGAAACACGAGACACAAACAGGAAAAACAAACATGCAAATTCCACAGAGTAAGGTTTCAAACGGTCTCTGCTGAAGCAGTGTGGAAAGAGCCAGGGAAGAGCCTGTATTAAAGGTTCCTACAGTGCAAACCCCTGTATTAAAGGTTCCTACAGTCCAAACCCCTGTATTAAAGGTTCCTACAGTGCAAACCCCTGTATTAAAGGTTCCTACAGTGCAAACCCCTGTATTAAAGGTTCCTACAGTGCAAACCCCTGTATTAAAGGTTCCTACAGTGCAAACCCCTGTATTAAAGGTTCCTACAGTGCAAACCCCTGTATTAAAGGTTCCTACAGTCCAAACCCCTGTATTAAAGGTTCCTACAGTGCAAACCCCTGTATTAAAGGTTCCTACAGTGCAAACCCCTGTATTAAAGGTTCCTACAGTGCAAACCCCTGTATTAAAGGTTCCTACAGTGCAAACCCCTGTATTAAAGGTTCCTACAGAGCAAACCCCTGTATTAAAGGTTCCTACAGTGCAAACCCCTTATGACAGGTTCCTACAGTGAAGACCCCTTCTGAAAGGTTCCTACAGCGCAAACCCCTTTTGAAAGGTTCCTACAGTGCAAACCCCCTATGAAAGGTTCCTACAGTGAAAACTCATTATGAAAGGTTCCTACGGTGCAAACCCCTTATGAAAGGTTCCTACAGTGAAGACTCATTATGAAAGGTTCCTACAGTGCAAACCCTGGATTAAAGGTTCCTGTGGTAAATGCATCTAGAAATGACTCACTTTGTCCCTGTGGCCCTTCCCTTCTCAAACGTGGCTCTTTGTGAACTGGGTGAACCATGATGGAACCAGAGAATGCCTGATGCCCGCTCTTTTCCCGTCATGAAGCTTTAATCGACACACGTGATGTAAAAACAGATTCCACGGCTGTGACGCCGTTAAAGCAGAGTAACACTGTAACAGCTGCTGTGATGAACTATTTCTCACCACAGCTAAAATAAGTCGTCCCACGGACTTTACATTGTGAATGATGTAACTGGAGTGTGAATGTAAAGTTTAAATTTACAGTAATGTAAAGTTTACATTTACTGTACTGTAAAGTGTACATTTAGTGTAATGTAAAGTTTACATTTACCGTGATATAAAGTTTACATTTCTGTGATGTAAAGTTTACATTAACTGTAATGTATGGATTACATTTACTGTGATGTAAAGTTTACATTTACTGTAATGTAAAGTTTACTACATTTACTGTAATGTAAAGTTTACATTTACTGTAATGTAAAGTTTACATTTACTGTGATGTAAAGTTTACATTTACTGTAATGTAAAGTTTACATTTACTGTGATGTAAAGTTTACATTTACTGTAATGTAAAGTTTACATTTACTGTAATGTATGGATTACATTTACTATGATGTAAAACAGTGGTTCCCAAACTTTTTGACTCGAGGGCCACATTGGATTCTAAAATTTGGCCGAGGGGCCGAGCCAGGAAAATATGGTGTGTTTGTGTGAACGAATGAATTACTATAAATTACACTTAAGATTTGACCTATAACTTGTAACAAAGCAACAAATGCAAGGCTCAATGTACAAATTGTTTTCCAAATGCATTAAATATTGATTAATTATCTACTGTCTTCTACTGTCCACAAGAGTCTTCTACTGTCCACAAGAGTATTCTACTGTCCACAAGAGTATTCTACTGTCCACAAGAGTCGTCTACTGTCCACAAGAGTCTTCTTCAGTGTGTTAAACACTTGTGCTTCCTGCTTTATTGGCCCCGGTAGCTGTTTGTGGTGATTTTTTTATTCTGCGCGCCATAGAATTTCTTGTGCGAGCAGTGCACTATGTGCGACGAGCAGTGCACTCTGCTATGTGCAACGAGCAGTGCACTATGTGCGACGAGCAGTGCACTATGCTATGTGCAACGAGCAGTGCACTATGTGCGACGAGCAGTGCACTATGCTATGTGCAACGAGCAGTGCAACGAGCAGTGCACTATGTGCGACGAGCAGTGCACTCTGCTATGTGCAACGAGCAGTGCACTATGTGCGACGAGCAGTGCACTCTGCTATGTGCGACGAGCAGTGCACTATGCTATGTGCAACGAGCAGTGCACTATGTGCGACGAGCAGTGCACTATGCTATGTGCAACGAGCAGTGCAACGAGCAGTGCACTATGTGCGACGAGAGCAGTGCACTATGTGCGAGCAGTGCGCAGCTGCGCAGGCGCGCAGCTTAGAGGGAACAGTGTCCTCTCTTGGGGAAATGTGGGCATTACAGGTGAAAGGTAAAATGAACTGCCAGCCACAGTATCGTGAGTTTGAATCCCGACTCGGACATTTGCTGCATGTCCTCCTTTCTCTCTCATCATTCCCTTTCCTTTCTTTCTCATTCCATCTACTGTCTAACAAAGCCTACGGAAAAAAAGAAAACAAAATGTTGTTTTTAAAAAAATGTTTTTAAAAATAACTTGGACAAGCTTGGCGGGCTGGATTGAAAGGCCCAACGGGCCGGATGTGGCCCGCGGGCCGTAGTTTGGCCCATGTTCATTGGAACATTTGGCAGTTCTTGTAGTTGTTCTTGTTGTGTTACTTTTATTGGGGTTGGCAGCAACTGAAAAGGTGCATTTACCGCCACCTGCTGTTGGTGTTCGTGTTTGTAAATGTCATAAATAAGTCTGTGTTTGTAAATGTCATGAATAAGTCTGTGTTTGTATATGTCATAAATACTTCCTCTATAACCTCCGGATCGTCATTATGACATAGGACGATTAATGACCCTGTTCTGTCTCAATGTGTCAAAAAAAGTATCAATAAAGGTAAAATTACTGAGTTACACGGTTTAAAACTCTATATATATATAATGCAGCAGTCAGTAGATAATACGTGTTACTCTTTGCTATTTATAACATATTATGATGTAAAAGAATCTATATTTTGATCTTGTTTTTCCAAGCGATTTAAAAAAGCTGACAATGTTATCATACTTCTTAGATATTCAAATAATTAACACATTCTTACAGATTTAATGTCGGGCGAGAGAGATTTGTATATTTATATTTTTATACATCAAGTAACACAATGTGCAAAATGAAATATATCTTACCAATACCAGACGACGCCACATTGAAAACGAGAGGTAACGCTGCAAATCACATTTGAATGGTTTCTATTGTTTCTAAATATATTTCAGTGACTGAATATTTAAGACTAATATAATAATATTTAGGAATAATGATGATAAAAAATGTTAAAAGAGGCAAAAATGGAAAAGACATCTGAAGTGGATAAGTTTCATTGTGTGGAAATGACAGTTTAACGCAGTGCTTTTGGGGGGCCCCGGTGCTTTTGGGGGCCCCGGTGCTTCTGGGGGGCCCCGGACACTGGCTAGTTTGGGCGGTCGCCGCGAGGGGTTGTGGGAAATTGAGTTCCAGTGTCCAAGGTGTGGCTTCGCAGAGTTTGGAGTTTTTCTAGCGCCCGTGTCCATTTTATGAGCACATTCCTGAGTCCCCCGCGGCCAAACCGTATCAAACGCACGTGTCAAACGCGGTAAACCGTCCCCGCGCTCCCGTCACGCGCTCACGTAAACCCCCCGCGCCCGTTACCCCGACTTCCCTCAGTTAGTTCCTAGTTTGTTGATGTTTTCCCCTCTGTTTTTTGGGGGGGAATCTGACGTTCTCTGGCCGCTGACGTCCTCTGATCCCGCCCACGCGTTCCATCACGCGCTGTGATTGGCTCCCAGCGGGGAATCCACCTCTTCGATTGGCCCAGAGCCTTGTCGCTCGCGCCCGTGACTCGTGTGGGAGTTGCCGGTGGAGAGCGGACTCGGGCTTTTTGTTGAAGCGGAATGAAGGTAGGACCGATTTAACCGTTATTCTCCGACATCGCGCTCATCACGCGCGCTCTTTACGCATTCAAGTCACGGTTTAGCGCGTGGTGTAATCGCAGGTTTGATGCGCGAAGGGACACGTGACGTTTCGCGGCTGAAAAACGACTCGAAACTAAGACATTTCTCCTAAAAACGGAACGCGAGCGGGCAAAACGTACGCGTCTTTTCTTTACGATGTCTGAGAACGTTCACCGTCGCCGTCTGACCGCGTTCGGACGTTTTTCCCGTGATGCTACTTGTGGAACGGACGTTGTTCTCGACGTAACTCGCGTGACCCGATTTCACGGCAACGTTTCCCTCCGTGAAAACCGAATTTCACGGTGTATTTACAACTCTTCTTGTCGCGTTTCGGGTCTGGTTGAGTCGGTCCACATTTAGACCTTTCCCATCCGTCTCTGTTGCCATGGAGACCGGCCCAGCCCGCTCCCAGCCATCCTCTGTCTCCTCCTTATGTTGTAACCGTGGCCTGGACTGGTTTAGTCCTGGTTTAGTCCTGGTTTAGACCTGGTCTAGACCTGGTTTAGTCCTGGTTCAGTCCTGGTCTAGACCTGGTTTAGTCCTGGTTCAGTCCTGGTTTAGACCTGGTCTAGACCTGGTTTAGTCCTGGTTCAGTCCTGGTTTAGTCCTGGTTTAAACCAGGTTCAGTCCTGGTTTAGACCTGGTCTAGACCTGGTTTAGTCCTGGTTTAGTCCTGGTTCAGTCCTGGTTTAGTCCTGGTTTAAACCAGGTTCAGTCCTGGTTTAAACCAGGTTCAGTCCAGGTTCAGTCCCGGTTCAGACCCAGTCGAGTTGGACCACATTTGTCTCTATATTTGCTTGTTTGTGTAAAACACATCATCTGTTTAGTCCGTCTGTCGTTGCTTTGCACTCGATGATAATAATAATAATATTATAATAATAATAATAAATATAGCCGCAAGCGGCAATGATCGGCCCTCGCCACGCCGCAAGAGGAGGGGGCGCTAACGCGCCCCAATTGTCCTCTTATTACGCCTACTGCTGAATCTGTGACGCTGTCACATCTTCTCCCCTTTGTTTTACCATCAAAAAGCAATTTTATTTAGAATTCTTGGCAAAATGTGCGGCTTTGCCGCACAGACACCGTGACTCTTTGAATAAAAATGTGGATAACTTTTGATGGTCCACCCCTGAAGATGAGTCTCACCAAATTTCAGGTTAATATGTCGAACGCCCTAAGAGGAGTTCGTGAAAGTCTAAAGTGTAAACATGTTCTGGCGATTTCCCCATTGGAATAACATGGGAGGTTTTGGTCATCGCGACGGCAAAACCATAACAATTATGACATGGGTCTCATTGACTTTTTTGATGGGGATGCCAAAATTGAGTTGTGTGTCAAATTTCATATAATTTCGCAAAACTAAATATTTAACCTCCATATAAAATCTGTAGGGGGCGCTGTGGCTCCAAATTAATTTATTTCACTTCAAGTAGGTTTAGGGCAAAGAGTTTAACAACTGATTCTAATTTGACGCAATTCGGACTTTATCTGCGCAAACGGCAGAAATGTTAAAATTGGGAGATTTCTGAAATTCTTGCTACAGTTTGCAGCTTCGCCGCACAGAGACCGTAGCACTCTGAATATAAATATGGATAACTTTTGATGCCCCGCTTGTGTAGATGATATTTCCCAAAGTAAAGCTTGATCGAGCTATTGCCCACGGAGGAGTTTGTTAAAGTGTGAAGTGTAAATGTGAACATTTCAGAGATTTCGCTGTTTTCCCATTTCTGACATATATTTGCGGGTCCGCCACACAGAGACCGTAGCACTTAGAATCAAAATATGGATAAGTTTTGATGCCCCGCTTGTGTAGATGATATTCTCCAAATATGAGCTTGATCGGACAATCGGCCTAGGAGGAGTTTGTTAAAGTGTGAAGCGTAAAAATGTGGTGATTTGAGCGATTCTACGATTTTCCCATAAGGATAACATGGGATGTTTCTGTCAACGCTACGGTTACGCCGTACAAAATATGACTTTGGCTCTCATACTTTTATGATCAGGATGGCAAATTAGAATTTTGTTCAAAATATCATGTCATTTGGAAAAACTCTATTGTTTATAGGCCACTCTGAAGGCCAAATAGTCAGAATTCTGGGAAACGTTTGCGGCTCCGTCGCACAAAGACCGTAAAAGTTATCCTTAAAATTTGGATAACTTTAGATACACCACTTGTCTAGAGGACGTACACCGATTTTGAGGTTGGTGGGCAAAACGCACTAGGAGGACTTCGTTAAAGTGTAAAACATAAAAATGTGGTAATTTGAGAGATTTTGTGGTTTTCCCATAGGGATAACATGGGAGGTTTCTGTCATCGCTACGACTACGGCGTAAAAATTTAGGCATTTTTGTGATTGGCTTTTGTGATCGGGACGGCAAAATAGAATTTTGGGTAAAGTTTAGACAATTTTGGTAAAACTAATTTTTGACCTTCAATGTTAATTTAAAAGTCACTCTGTAGGGGGCGCTATCACTGCCATTTCAATTTTGTCAGCCTAAACTGGTCCAAACTAGAAAGTTTAACAACTGATTCAAATTTGGTCCTAATCAGACTGGTTTTGATCAAATGGGAGCAATTTTTAGACCTGCAATATTCCAAAATAAGTTGTCCAACTTTGCGGCTGCGCCGCACACAGACCGTAAAAGGTATCTCAAAAAATTGAATAACTTTAGATGCCCCACTTGTCCAGAGGACGTACGCCGATTTTGAAGTCGGTGGGCAAAACGCCCTAGGAGGAGTTCGTCAAAGTTTGACGTAAACAAAATGGCTAACTCACCTTGTTTTCATTTTCAAAGGAAGATGGCGGCCATAGGGTAAGTTTGGGGGCGTGGCCACAATGATTTTTTTTGTTTATCCTCACGAGAGGAATGCGTGTCCCGAATTTCGTAGCTTTACGCCAAAGTTGACCTCGGGGCGTCTCCCATAGGCGCAATGTATTTTGACTTTTGTCGGTGGCGCTGTCGCGCCATTTTTTAACGAAAAAAAAAATGGCCCAGAAAAAATAAAATTTTTCGCCGATTCTGAATTTTGGGCAAAGTTTGGTGAGTTTTTGAGCATGTTCAGGGGGTCAAATTAGAGATCAAAGCGCTGAAGAAGAACAAGAAAAATAATAATAATAATAATAATATTTTTAGCAAAAACAATATAGCCGTTTTTACTATAACAACAAATGATACATCGTTTGAAAGCTCTAAGCCTTCCCGATGCCGCCATAGGGTGGAATCATCATTACGAGCGCTTACGCGCTCGTCAGTCCCTATTCCGTCGGGATGCCCCGCCCTCTCCCCATAGACTTCCATTGATTTGAGCAGATACAAGCATGGCCCATGCCTGCGGCATGGATTCTCGCGTACGGGACGATGCCAGGAGGGTTTTTGGAGGAATGCAGCGCTTCGCGCTGCTGTTGTCAACAATTAGTGAATGGGCTACGCCCATTCACTAATTGTTGACTATTTCTGTCATAGCAGGAGTAAGTATGCATGATCCATGCCTTCGGCATGGGCTAGTTCACTGTACTTGCCAGGGGCGACGGGGCACCAAACATGCGGGCTGCGCCCGCATGTTTGGTAAGACAGTTGCAACGCTGCCTTCGGCAGCGTTGCGGGAGCAATAGGCCCTCCCCCTGCTGGGGCTCGGGCCTAATTAAAGCCGCAAGCGGCATCCAACGGCCCTCGCGGGCCGCCGGCCTTCCGACTCTGCGCTTTCGACTTGATAAAGATGGCGCCCTTATTGTGTTGAATTAAAAAAGAACTTGACGGACGGCGACACATTGGACATGGCCAATCCAGTGCAAATGAACACAAATGTCGGTCAAATGTGCGGGTCCGCCGCACAGAGACCGTGACACTTGGAATAAAAATATGGATAACTTTTGATGCCCCGCTTGTGTAGATGATTTTCCCCAAATATGAGTTTGATCAAGCTATTGCCCTTAGAGGAGTTTGTTAAAGTGTGAAGCGTAAATGTGAACATTTCAGAGATTTCGCTGTTTTCCCATTTCTGATATATATTTGCGGGTCCGCCACACAGAGACCGTAGCACTTAGAATCAAAATATGGATAAGTTTTGATGCCCCACTTGTGTAGATGATATTCTCCAAATATGAACTTGATCGGACAATCGCCCTAGGAGGAGTTTGTTAAAGTGTGAAGCGTAAAAATGTGGTGATTTGAGCGATTCTACGATTTTCCCATAAGGATAACATGGGATGTTTCTGTCATCGCTACGGTTACGCCGTACAAAATATGACTTTGGCTCTCATACTTTATGATCAAGATGGCAAATTAGAATTTTGTGCAAAATATAATGTCATTTGGAAAAACTCTACTGTTTATAGGCCACTCTGAAGGCCAAATAGTCAGAATTCTGGGAAACGTTTGCGGCTCCGTCGCACAGAGACCGTAAAAGCTATCCTTAAAATTTGCATAACTTTAGATGCCCCACTTGTCTAGAGGACGTACACCGATTTTGAGGTCGGTGGGCAAAACGCACTAGGAGGAATTCGTTAAAGTGTGAAACAGAAAAATGTGGATATTCGAGAGATTTAGCGGTTTTCCCATAGGGATAACGTGGGAGGTTTATGTCATCGCTACGACTACGCCGTAAAAATTAAGGCATTTGTCTGATTGGCTTTTTTGATCGGGACGCCAAAATAGAATTTTGGGTAAAGTTTAGAAAATTTTGGTAGAACTAATTTTTGACCTTCAATGTTAATTTAAAGGTCACTCTGTAGGGGGCGCTATCGCGCCCATTTAAATTTTGTCATCATAAACTGGTCCAAACTAGAAAGTTGAACAACTGATTCAAATTTGGTCCTAATCGGACTTGTTTTGATCAAATGGGAACAATTTTTAGATCTGCAATATTCCAAAATAAGTTGTCCAACTTTGCGGCTGCGCCGCACACAGACCGTTAAAGGTATCTCAAAAAATTGAATAACTTTAGATGCCCCACTTGTCCAGAGGACGTCCGCCGATTTTGAAGTCGGTGGGCAAAACGCCCTAGGAGGAGTTCGTCAAAGTTTGACGTGAACAAAATGGCTAACACAGTGTGTTTTCATTTTCAAAGGAAGACTGCGGGCATAGGGTAAGTCTGGGGGCGTGGCCACAATGATATTTTTTTTTTGTCCTCACGAGAGGAATGCGTGTCCCGAATTTCGTAGCTTTACGCCAAAGTTGACCTCGGGGCGTCTCCCATAGGCGCAATGTATTTTGACTTTTGTCGGTGGCGCTGTCGCGCCATTTTTTAACAAAAAAAAAAATGGCCTAGAAAAAACAAAATTTTTCGCCGATTTTGAATTTTGGGTAAAGTTTGGTGAGTTTTTGAGCATGTTCAGGGGGTCAAATTAGAGCTCAAAAAGCAGAAGAACAAGAAAAATAATAAAAATAATAATATTTTTAGCAAAAACAATATAGCCGTTTTTACTATAACAACAAATGATACATCGTTTGAAAGCTCTAAGCCTTCCCGATGCCGCCATAGGGTGGAATCATCATTACGAGCGCTTACGCGCTCGTCAGTCCCTATTCCGTCGGGATGCCCCGCCCTCTCCCCATAGACTTCCATTGATTTGAGCAGATACAAGCATGGCCCATGCCTGCGGCATGGATTCTCGCGTACGGGACGATGCCAGGAGGGTTTTTGGAGGAATGCAGCGCTTCGCGCTGCTGTTGTCAACAATTAGTGAATGGGCTACGCCCATTCACTAATTGTTGACTATTTCTGTCATAGCAGGAGTAAGTATGCATGATCCATGCCTTCGGCATGGGCTAGTTCACTGTACTTGCCAGGGGCGACGGGGTACCAAACATGCGGGCTGCGCCCGCATGTTTGGTCAGACAGTTGCAACGCTGCCTTCGGCAGCGTTGCGGGAGCAATAGGCCCTCCGCCCTGCTGGGGCTCGGGCCTAATAATATTTTTAGCAAAAACAATATAGCCGTTTCCACTATAATAACAAATTATACATCGTTTGAAAGCTCTAAGCCTTCCCCATGCCGCCATGGGGTGGAATCATCATTACGAGCGCTTACGCGCTCGTCACTCCCTATTTCGTCGGGATGCCCCGCCCACTCCCCATAGACTTCCATTGATTTGAGCAGAAACAAGCATGGCCCATGCCTGCGGCATGGATTCTCGCGTACAGGACGATGCCAGGAGGGTTTTTGGAGGAATGCAGCGCTTCGCGCTGCTGTTGTCAACAATTTGTGAATGGGCTACGCCCATTCACAAATTGTTGACTATTTCTGTCATAGCAGGACTAAGTATGCATGATCCATGCCTTCGGCATGGGCTAGTTCACTGTACTTGCCAGGGGCGACGGGGCACCAAACATGCGGGCTGCGCCCGCATGTTTGGTCAGACAGTTGCAACGCTGCCTTCGGCAGCGTTGCGGGAGCAATAGGCCCTCCGCCCTGCTGGGGCTCGGGCCTAAAAATAATAATATTTTTAGCAAAAACAATATAGCCGTTTCCACTATAACAACAAATTATACATCGTTTGAAAGCTCTAAGCCTTCCCCATGCCGCCATGGGGTGGAATCATCATTACGAGCGCTTACGCGCTCGTCACTCCCTATTACGTCGGGATGCCCCGCCCACTCCCCATAGACTTCCATTGATTTGAGCAGATACAAGCATGGCCCATGCCTGCGGCATGGATTCTCGCGTACGGGACGATGCCAGGAGGGTTTTTGGAGGAATGCAGCGCTTCGCGCTGCTGTTGTCAACAATTAGTGAATGGGCTACGCCCATTCACTAATTGTTGACTATATCTGTCATAGCAGGAGTAAGTATGCATGATCCATGCCTTCGGCATGGGCTAGTTCACTGTACTTGCCAGGGGCGACGGGGTACTGTCTGACCAAACATGCGGGCGCAGCCCGCATGTTTGGTCAGACAGTTGCAACGCTGCCAAAGGCAGCGTTGCGGGAGCAATAGGCTCTCCGCCCTGCTGGGGCTCGGGCCTAATAATATTCCGATGCGAAAACAATGTTTCCCATTTTCCAAATATCATAAACTATACATTTTCGGAAAGCGCTTGTGCTTTCCTACCTCATGGTGTGGGTCCCTGGTCACTGACGGGTACTTTCGTTAATTTTGAGTGGGCTCCGCCCACTTTGTGTTTTTGGCCCTCTACACAGTAATAATGTTCAATTTTTGCATTACATGCTTATATGCACGGAACATGCAAGAGATGGGGAACGTATTCGTGAGCTACTTAGCGCAAATGAGTGCTTTATATGGGGATGACGACCGCTTTGCGGTCGTCATCTCAATGTAAAGTGCTCGTTTAGTGCGCACTTTTGCACGGGCTTCGCCCGTTTACAACGGTAATGTTCCATTTTCCTACTACTAATTAGTATGCACGGGGCGTGCGTGAGTGGAGGAGTGCGTTAGTGAGTGTTTGGAAGTGGGCGAGCGCTTCGCGCTCGATTTCGTGCGCACTACG
Source organism: Eucyclogobius newberryi (assembly GCF_026437365.1). Lineage (NCBI taxonomy): Eukaryota > Metazoa > Chordata > Actinopteri > Gobiiformes > Gobiidae > Eucyclogobius > Eucyclogobius newberryi. Next base: position 13,639,616 of record NW_027315779.1, read on the forward strand.
TGCACTTTCGCAGCCGTGCTTCGCACGGCCTTACGAGATTAATAGGCCTCTCGCCAGCTTGTGGCGCTCGGGCCTAATTATCTAACTCCTCAGTCTTCACATTTTATTGAAAGTTATTTGTCAAATTCTATGGTGACGATGCACAAACACAACACAAAAATCAGGACTAAACCCGGACGTAAACTTGAACTAGACTGGGCCTGGAACGGGACCCGGCCCGGATGTCCACGGCTCGTTCTCAAGCGTCCCGGGCGGCATTCGAATGTGGGGCAGTGTATCAGAGCAGTTGTGTCTTTTCCTGAGGGTTCTTGAACGCAGCATCGACCCACTTCTTCTAAAGTGGGCCATTCATCCCCCGAGACTGGGCCAACGGCAGAATCAGACGCAGCACACACGCTAACAAATACTACTACACGCTAACAAATACTACTACACGCTAACAAATACTACACACTAACAAATACTACACACGCTAACAATTACTACTACACACGCTAACACATACTACACAAACAAATACTACATACGCTAACAAATACTATACACGCTAACAAATACTACTACACGCTAACAAATACTACACTTGCTAACACATACTACACTTGCTAACACATACTACACTCGCTACCAAATACTACACACGCTAACAAATACTACACACGCTAACAAATACTACACACGCTAACAAATACTACTACACACTAACACATTCTACACACACTAACATACTACACACGCTAACAAATACTACTACACACGCTAACAAATACTACTACACACGCTAACACATACTACACACGCTAACTCATACTACACACGCTAACACATACTACACACGCTAACAAATACTACACACGCTAACACACACTACACACGCTAACAAATAGTACACACTCTAACACATACTACCTACGCTAACAAATACTATACACGCTAACAAATACTACTACACGCTAACAAATACTACACTTACTAACACATACTACACATGCTACCAAATACTACACACGCTAACAAATACTACACGCGCTAACAAATACTACACACACTTACAAATACTACACACGTTTACAAATACTACACACGCTAACAAATACTACACACACATAAAAAGACGGTCAATTGTGATTATTTAGGTCTCGTGTCGGAGCTTGTGACATTTTTAGAACTAAATCATTCAAAAGTACTTTTTTTTTTTTTTAAACTGACATTGACTTTTCTCATTTTGAAGACAGTAAAAATCAAACCCGGCGCGTTTTAATCACAAACGCCGTCTGTAACCGTAAAAACACAGCGACTCTAGACCTAAAATCTTTGTGATTTCTGGCGTCTCCGGCGCGTCTTGCCACGCCCGCGCCGGAGACGCCAGAAATCACAAAGACGTCGGTCGTAAATGACATTATGGCGCGACACGTGAAACCGTAAACCGCTGAAGCGAGGCTGTATTAGATTTACGCACACTTTCTCCTCTTGGAACAGGATATGCTGATTAAATATCGCTCGTGTTGCTATCGGAAACGCAGGATAGATTTGACTCCAGGCTCCGTTAAGTAGTCGCGGTGAAGTTCACAAGAGTTTAGAAAGTGGCGCCGTTTGCGATCGCCGCCCCCTGTTGGCACAAAGGGAGCGCAGCGGCATTCGCCGTGTCACCTACACGTTATCTCTGTAACTGAGCCCAAAAACAGAAGGAAAAACTAAAGCGAGCAGATAGACGTGCCGCTTATGACTCCGGCGTTAAACGCAGCGCCTTCTATCGCCGCGGCAACAGGCTTTAACATGTGTCCGGCGGAGAGAGGCCCGTGTGGCTTCTCTTATTCTGCCGGCTCTGAAGTCAACTTGAGTGTTGACTTTCCCCTCAACCGCAATCAAGAAAATGTAAGACGGTGACTTTAAATCTCCTCCTGCCACGCCCTTTTCCCTCAGGGCAGATCAGACGGGCGTAATAGAATGAAACACACCCACTAAAGCTCTCAAACGGTAAATAAAATGGTAAATAAAGCGTCCAGTAGAAACGCAGTGACCAACGTGTCTGCCTCAATGACATCGTCGGAGAGAATCACTTTAGTTTGACCGACTTTTGCAGCGAACTGCGCACGGACCCTCGCCGGTCGTTGGAACAAACGTTGCATGTCCGTCAGGCCTCCACAAAGACCTCCAAGTGTTTGTCGGATTCGCCCGTTTGCCGTTGGCCCTTTTTTTGCGACCAACTCTGCGATTGCGGTGACTTTCATGTGTTTAGCGGTGGGAATTGTCAACTCGTTTAACGTAGCGAGAAGAGGTTCTATGACACGGGAAACTAACGAGAAATCTGTGCTGTCGACAATCCAATCGGCGAAGGTGTTTTCCGCCGGCGTTCACCTTGTCAAAGCCGTCCCGCACTCGAATCGACTCGCTGATTTGAACGGCGGAACGCGTGAACGAAGGCGGGACGTTTCGGCGGCACGTTTCTGGCGGACTCGAGCGATTGCAGATCTTTGCGGTTTTGTGCATGTCCTTTTTGAACCCTCCTTTTGTCCGTGTCCCTCAGGTCGCCGTCGCCGTGGACAGTGAGTAGCCGAGGAGCATGGCGGCAGGTGAGAGCGCCAATGACGCCACCGCGCCACCAACAGGTCGCCCGCAGACACCGCAGTATCTGTAACGCACCTCATTTATTCACACGACGATAAAATAGCTCAAGATGAAAAATGAAAAACGGATCGTCTATTTTGTCCAAAGTTTGTCCATTTTCACATTGAGGCAGAACGTTATTTTGTCCATTTTTCTCACTTCCATTGATGTCGGCCCGGTTTGTGTCGTCCGTGTCTTTGCGGTGGGCGTTTTCTCTGAAGTATCCACTCACCGTGTCCGCGGCGGGAGTTCTGAGGCCCAAATACGCTGAAAAAGTCCAGCAATTAGAATCAAACGTGTCGAGCGCTACAATTGTTTAAGTCTATTCAAATGTTTTTATTTTTTACATTCAAGAACACATAAAAACAAAGGCAGTGAAACGGGAACACGACGGGAGCGACATCTAGCCAATGACAGGAAAAAGAACAGAAAAATGTCCAATTTCGTCCAAAGTCTGTTATATTTATACATTTTCAGGTTAGGCTGCCCCAAATAAATTGTATGTTTGCTGTAACCCGACCCAACATTTTACAGGAAGGTAAATTCTTTTTTTTTTACTTTGAAGGCATACAAAATTCCAAATTTGTATACACAATCCGCCCATTTAATGATAATTAACTCCACTTCGTCTGAATGTTCGGACGTTTTGTTGGCACTCAGCGTCACAGAATAGCGATCAATATCATCTTTTTCACCTCCAAGTCCATGAGCACATCACGCCATGTATCAGTCTGTCTTAAAACCATAAACTTATTCTAAATTCTCACTCTGTTTCACCGACACACTGAACCGCACTGAACACACATGATGTTGTCGCCATTTTTTGATTCTGCCAGTGACCCGCAGTGACCGCCAGGGGTCAGGCTTCAACAGTCAATGACACGTTCTCCGTTCGCGTTAGTTTCATTTCTCGACGGTTTTCGGGACATTTTCGGCTTTAATATATCTCTAGCGAGTTCCAGTGATACAACATTATTCAACACAGCGCTTTTTTGAAAAAAACGGTCGGTGAGTCCGCGAGATATAAGAGGAAAAAAATATTTGGCATAATTTTGACAAAATGCTTTTTTTCTGTCTGCTTTTTTTTTTACCGGGTTGGTCGGGTTACGGCAAACAGACATATTTTTTTGCTCTGCCTTAAGTCCAACTGTAACTTTGACCGTCGGCGCTTTTTTGTGTCATCCGTTTCTTTGCGACTGCCTTTTTCTCGAATGCCTCGAGTTCTTCTTTTGTTATACATGTTATAAATGTAGCGTTTTCTCTTACGACCACTCGCTTTATCTTGGCGTCTAAATGTAGCGTATACTGTGTGCTTTATGTTATATATCATTAGAAGAACGTCAATAGGCGCCAAACACAATACAGAATTAAAATGGGAAAAAGCCTTTTAAACGATAAGAAACAGAAACACAACGCGTTGAAGGGTTTTTAGTCCTGGGCCAACTGGCTTTTGACGCCGGCGCATGTGTCTCTCTCTTTGGCAGCGTTCCTGGACGGCCGGGACGCTCACTCGGTCCTGAAGCGTTTCCCTCGAGCCAATGCGTTCCTGGAGGAGCTGCGACCGGGGAACCTGGAGCGTGAGTGTGTGGAGGAGAGCTGCAGCTTCGAGGAGGCCAACGAGGTTTTCGAGAACAAGGAGAAGACTGTGAGTGCCCGGAACAAACATGTGAAAGCAGACGCCTGGGATTTGTCTCACTTATAACCGACACATCAATATATTTTGTGCCTACGTTTACTTTTAATTAGACAT